>NC_142599.1:34381613-34537446 GCF_965207765.1 Zootoca vivipara
CTCTGGTCTGTGACGCTCATGGGTTTTGTGGACACAGCTCCGGCCATGTTAGTCTCCCAAAAACTCCTCCAGGCTACTCCATCTAAGGAAACTCTGAAGATGAAAACCTTTGGGTGAAGCCTGGGGAGAGGAGCAATCCTACTATACACAGATATGCCGAGTAAACATATAGCAAATTTTCTGTGTGGATTGTGGGGCAGAAATTTCTTTCATTGACTTTGCTGTTGGAGTTGCATTTTGGGGGGCAGGGCGGGGGAAGAGAAGTTTTAACTTTGGTACCAAGAGTCCAGGTGTGTATAAATAGAACGCCATCTGCCGTTCCAAAATAGGGAGTGATCTGATTGATGGCAAATTAACGCTCCGAAACAAAGCAGGCGTTCTAATCCAAGCTTGGCAAGAGCTGTTTGGATGGTCGCCTGTGGCGCTCCTGCAAAATCTCTAGGTGACTACCTAAGGGAGTCCCCCTCCAATCCCTGAAATTGGGGGCGCTTCTCTTTCAAGTCTGCAGATGCTTAGTACTTGTGTGTGTTTCTTCGCATTCATCCCCCAAACTATTAAGGAATGCAGGCAATGGGGAACCTCAGGCCTGGAGGCCAAATCTTCCCCTCCAGATTAGGGCTGGACAATCGTGGTACACTGATACATCCCGATGTCTGAAATAAGGATGGAGACATTGGTTGGCTTAACGTCGTCGTCCCCCCCCCGAGTTGTGATTCATGCATAGCTCACATCCTGATTGGCGCAGTGTTGCCAGGTCAAAACCTATGTGACCAATATCACGATATGGACTTCAAAGCAGTTTTGGACAGTATATTGATATATTGCCCAGCCCTACGCCAGATCTCTGGCCCGTGAGACTCCCCCTCAGGCCACACCCCTTGTCAGCTCTGCTCTGCATCATCCTTGAGTATTTCTACCTGCCTGGAATGTGTCCCTGAGTGCTGATAATGCCCCCTCCTTTCCTGGATGGAGAATGAGAAAGGGGTGTGCTTAGAAGCCAGCCAGCTGTAGAAAGCTAAAGCCTTGGTTCCACTGCCCACGTTTGCCTCTGGCCTGGTTCACATGGCCCCTGGAAGGTGGCCTAGGACAGAAGGTGGCCCTCGGGCTCAGAAGTGGTTCCCCACCCATCCTAACGCCTCCACTGACGCATGGCACATTACAGCTTAGCTGTATTTCTGGACATCGCCTCTCGCCCTCAGCCGGGTCTGATGGGCCTTTTCCAACATCACTTGGAGAGCACCAGATTGGGGGGAAGGCTGACCTGGAGCGACCCTCAAGCAGCGTTCAGAGAGCTGTCTCCCTCTCGCTGTATGTCTTGCAGTGATAACCCTACTTTTGTGAGTTGCTCGGGGCAGTGTACATGGTCTTCCCCTGCCATTTCATCTTCACAACAGCCCTGTGATGTAGGCCAGGCTCAGAGATCAGCTCCCCCAGTGGGAAGGTAAACGGTGTTTCCGTGCGCTGCTCTGGTTCTCCAGAAGCGGCTTAGTCATGCTGGCCACATGACCCGGAAGCTGTACGCCGGCTCCCTCGGCCAATAAAGCGAGATGAGCACCGCAACCCCAGAGTCGTCTGCGACTGGACCTAACAGTCAGGGGTCCCTTTACCCTTACCTCCCATCCTCAGGCACTGGACAAGACCACCTTGTCGGTTCAGAACCTGGGGGAATGAGGATTGCATGGCAATGCAGTGGGAGGGGTGGTGGAGAAGCGCAAGGCATTGAGTCAAGCATTCCCCTCCCTGGCTCAGCAAACAGAAGGCCACAGGGCATGAGCCTGCTTTCCTTTGTGCTGACAAGGGCTTGTTTGGCAGAAGGAGTTAGCTTTTCCTGATCTCTTGGCGCTGGGCCTCCTTGAGTGCCTTAAGCTCTCCTCCCCCTTTCTTCTTTGGCTCCAGGGCAGCCCTGGCCCTGTTCCCACGCCTGCCTGGCTGCCCAGGACACTTCTCTTCCCATCAGCTTCTTAATCTTTTGTCTGGCTCTTGTCCCCGGGATCGGGGGGGGGGCACTTGAAAAAGGGGGCCTGGCCCTGGCCGGGACTGGCTAGAACAGACGGGTCTGCAGGAAGTGACATTGGCAGTGGTGGAGCTCCGTGGAAAATTCCTAGGTTTCCCATCCAGCTCGCAAGGAGTGGTCCTAAAGGCTGCCAGTACAGCATTGATTGTGGCTGCCGATGCCTGCTGTATTGGGCTTGACGCCAGAGAGATGGTTGCAGGATTTGGGGCTCTTTAGTTTTGTGAAGAAGCGCTGGGAGAGCATGGTAGGGATATGCAAAAGAGAAGCTTTCCTCCCTCCGTCCCAATAAATTTAATAAATAATAATGCAGGCAACTCCCAATTTATATGGGGGTTATGTTCTGAGGCCTCGTGCATTTAGGTGAAATCGCGTATATTGCAAATACCCTCTTAAACCTCTGGAAACCCTTGAAAACCCCTATTAAGAATCCAGCAGCACTTATCAGACACCAAACTCCAGCAGTCTTCCCCTCTCAACCCCCTTCCTCAGACTCCAGCTTTCCACAGGCCTCAATGGTTGGCTCAAGGGCTTCTGGGGCTGCACTTGCAAAGGCTCACGGGATTGCCGGGCGCTGTTGTCGTGCCTTTTCGCCCTTCCTGGTCTCTTTTTGCTATTTTTTAATTTTGTTTCGACTACGTCAGACCAACACAGCTACCTACCTGCCATTTTTAAAGTCACTTAGGGTTTGGCGCTTGGTCGCATTCCAGTGGAACGTGTGTAAATTGGTCTTTGCCTGCTCTAGAACTCAAGGTTATTCAAAGAAGCCGAACGCTGGAAGATTTGGGGACAGACAAAAAGGAAGCATTTCTTTGCACGGCACGCAGTTAAGCTTATGGGATTCCCTCCCGCAAGAGGTAGCGACGGCTGCCAAGTTGGACGGCTTTCGAAAGAGGCTTAGACGAAATTCATGGCTGCTAGCCACGATGGCCGTGTTCTCCTTCCACTGTTGAAGGCAGTAAGCCTCTGAATACCAGTAGCTGGGAATCGCAAGCAGGGAAGTTGCTGCTGTGCTCAGGTCTAGTTTGGGGGAGGCTTCCTACAGACAGCTGGTTGGCCGTGGTGAGAACAGGATGCTGGTAAGGGGGTTGGGCTAGATGACCCTTGGGGACCCCTTCCAACTCTACAATTCTGTGATACTATGACTAGGTAGGACAATGGCCTGATCCAGCAGGGCTCCTCTTATGTTCTTATGGTAGCAGTAGAGGTTAAAGGTAAAGGACCCCTGGACGGTTAAGTCCAGTCAAAGGCGACCATGGGGTTGCGGCGCTCATCTTGCTTTCAGGCTGAGGGAGCTAGCGTTTGTTCACAGACAGCTTTCCGGGTCGTGTGGCCAGCAGCACTAAACTGCTTCTGGTGCAACAGAACACCGTGATAGAAACCAGAGCGCATGGAAATGTCACTTACCTTCCCGCCACAGCGGTACCTATTTATCTACTTGCACTGGCATGTTTTAGAATTGCTAGGTTGGCAGGAGCTGGGACAGAGCAACGGGACCTCACCCCGCCGTGGGGATTCGAACCACCGACATTCTGATTGGAAAGCCCAAGAGGCTCAGTGGTATAGACCACAGCGCCACCCACGTCCCACAGTAGCAGAACGGCACTTGTGACTTTGCGTATAGGCTCAGGTCCAGTGGGGAACCAGCAGTGGTGCAGGGGTTAGGAGCTGGGAGAGACCATGGTTCAAATCCCCGCCTGGCCATGAAACTTTCTGGGTGACCTTGGGCCAATCACTCACTTTCAGCCTGATCTACCTCAACAGGATTGTTACAAGGATAAAATGAGGAGGAATAAAACCACTTCATAGAATTGTAGGGCTGGAAGGGACCCTGTGGGCCGTCTGGTTCAAAAACACCTCCCCCCCCCCATATTCAGGAATCTCAACTATAAAGCATTCATGACATGGTCATCTAACCTTGAGCTTCTTGGAGAAAAGGCGGGATATAAATGTGATACTTGAATAAGTGGCAGCCTGTTTAGTTCTGAGGACCAGTATTTCAGAACGTACCTTGCTTGGCTTTGTGTCCCTATCCCAAATCCCAAAGAACCTGGCAAGTGAGAGAGAGCAAACAGTCTCTTTGTTTGTTTGTTTATGTATTTATTGCAAAGTCAGGCATGTGCGTTCTTGCTGCCAGATGCCTAGAATTCTTCTGTTCTGGAATAAGTTGTCAAAGATGCAAACTTTGATAATTTTGACTGAGATAACAAGAATGCCAGATACCTTTGCTTGCAGATATAGTCTTAATTCGCAGCACACAGCGATATCGCTGGATCTCCCTGGCCATCTTGCCTGTTCCGTCACCGCCCCTTGAATGAGATGTATAAGAACTTGGGAAGCTACCTTGTTTTGAGTCAGACTATTAGCTCAGCATTACTACACTCCAGGACATTCCCAGCCCTACCTCTCCTGGAGATGTCGGGGATCGAACCTGGGGCTTTCTGTGACCTTTCCCCAGAGTAGCCAGGAAAAGGCAGCAGCTGCCCAGATAAGCTCCTGCCATCTTGGTGGCCTTAACCTGGAGATTTCCAAACTTTTCATGTTGGTGACCCACTTTTTAGACATGCATGGTTTCGCGATAGTCATTCAGTTTTACTAGCAAACCGGAGGTTAAACTAGCCCCTTTCCAGCCCCGGGAGGAGTGTGGGGAGCGTTCCCATGACACACATACACACTGCTGCCGAAACACTAGCGTGTCGTGACACAGGGTTTGGAAAGCTCTGCTTTAACCTTTGCCACTGACACACACAAACACACAGAGACACTTACACCCCATTGGAAAGGTGATTCTAAGCCTTGCTTGGATTAATGTCACACCTGCGGCGACAGATTGTCATGTAAGCTGCGGCGGCAGGTTCTTTTTAAAGCTCCATATGGCACAGCCTGATGTGTCCTCCTGCAGCTTGAAAGACGGTAGACGGTTGATGCTTTCTGCTTTTCGCTGAGATAGAGCTGGGAGTAGGAGATAGAGCTGGGAGATAGGAGTAACGGGCAGGGTTCCCTTGGGTTCCCTTGCATTCGTGGAAGGGCTTTTTCTGTCCAGCGGCATCCCTTGAGGTCTTTGCTGGGTGCTTACAAAGCCCCAACACATTCACTACCCCCTTGGCCATGAAGGGGCGTGGACGGTTGCCTCTAAAAAGGACACAGAGCTGAAGCAGGAAGTTGGGAAGAGCGGCATAATTTCCCCACTTCCTATCTCAGGTCTGTGTCGTTTTTCGACTCGAGTTCCTTGAAAAAAGGAACCTTTGCCCAGATCCCTTGGATAAGTGATTGGGAGGGGGGCTTTCTTTCTGTCTCTTGGGGTGTGGGGCGCTGCTAATCCACGTAATGGGGAGGAAAGTGAGTGCTGGACGTCAGCGGCACTTGCACAAGCCTCCACCTATGGTCCTAAATTGGTTGGAGACCCCTATGCTAATGGACGAGGAGGGGGAGGCGGTGCAATCTTTTGCCATTTCCTCTCTGCTTCTCACCCCTGCACGACTCCTTGGGATCTATTCTGGGCAAGGCTCGGACAGAGCCAGCAGCGTGCGTTCCTCGGGGCAGCATTCCCTGTGGGCTCGCAGACGCAGTGGCGAGATGTTAATCTTGTCTTGTCGCAGACACCTCTAAAGAGGGATTAAGCCAGTTCATGACAGAGGCTGATTTGACCTCTCTCCTGAGACTTGAACCTCCATGTCCGGAAGCAGTCTACCCCAGAGTTCCAGGCTGCAGGAACAAATAGCAAAAGAAGGGGAGGAGGGAGATGGCTGATACAGAGCCCATCTAGCTCAGTGCCAGGGACAGCCAGCGCTGCGCTGCACCCGGCTGTTGGACTCCAATTCTGGTCAGCCTTAACAGATAGCCAGCGGTCAGGGATGCTTGGAGTCGTAGTCCACAGCCTTTGGAGGCACAGGCACACATACACACACATTCACACACATTCACACACACACACACACACACACACACACACACACACACACACACTGGCTCCCTCTGGTCTGTGCTGGCCAGCCCTAGCTCCTCCAGGCTTTTTGCCTCTCATTGCCCTTGCTGTGACACTCCCTCTGATGCAGCTGTGTCCAAGGCTCCCCCCACCACCACTCTGGAGGCTGACTTCTGACCAGGGTGGAGTGTTCTGCCTTCCCCTCCGGTCCTCTTAAACCCTGGCAAGCACCGTGCTTTCCAAGCTTTTCCTACCTTATAATTTTGGGTCCTGCTTCCTCCTTTCGTCCCACTGCTGCCGGCCCTGAGTTTTTTGCAGCGGCTGGTCGGGGAGCTGCCAGCCTGTTCTGGTGGGCTGTGGTGGGTGGGTCGCGGGGCAGGCTACACAAAGAAGGAGGGACTGCAACCACCGGGTGGGCAACAGGCTGAACCGGGACAGGAACGTAAGAGCTGATTGGTTCAGGCCAACGGTCCATCGAGTTCAGCATCCTGGACTAAACCTGGACACTCCTTGCTGAGGCAGGAATTGGATTCAAAATACGAAGGAGATCTGGGTGGTGGCTAAACCGTGTTTCCCAGTGTCTTGGGGGCATTCCAGTGTTTTGTGGTTGCTGCCTCTTTCATGGAGAAAGGCTGCGGCTTCATTCTGCTTGGCAGGCAGAAATGGACTCAGAGTTGCCTTGCCTCCCTGCTTGAAAATGACCCCTCAACAGAGATTCCCCCCCCTGTGGAAACCCTCTCTTGAAATGTCTCCAGACGCCCTAAATTGGGTTGACATCTGTGCATCACATTGACTTGGTTTTCCAGAAGCTAAAAACAATTTGATTGAAACATGGCGTTTGGGGGGAGAGGCGGGAACCTGAAGTGCCCTCAATGTGGTTTAAACATTGCATTCATTCAGAGGAAATGATGGGCTTAGGTTTGAAGTAGTACACCCATGTAAATTAACAAGACTTTTAGTTGGCTTCGTCCATTAAATTCAGTAGGTCTGCTCTTCGGTAATAAGGCATGGTAGCTCAATAGCAACTTAAATGTTTGTTTTAGGTTTTTTGTAAAGTGCTTAGCAGGGGTCAGCAAGCATTTTCCACAGGGGGCCAGTCCACTGTCCCTCAGACCTTGTGGGGGGCTGGACTATATATATTTTGGGGGGGGGAATGAACGAATTCCTATGCCCCACAAATAACCCAGAGACGCATTTTAAATAAAAGGACGCATTCTACTTATGTACTGTAAAAACATGCTGATTCCTGGACCGTTCGTGGGCCGGATTTAGAAGGCGATTGGGCTGGATCCGGCCCCTGGGCCTTAGTTTGCCTACCCATGGCTTAGCGCAGGCATAGGCAACCTTGGCTCTCCAGATGTTTTGGAACTACAACTCCCATGATCCCTCACCACTGGCCCTGTTAGCTAGGGATCATGGGAGCTGTAGTTCCAAAACATCTGGAGGGCCGCAGTTTGGGGATGCCTGTTTTGGAACTACAACTCCCATGATCCCTGACCACTGGCCCTGTTAGCTAGGGATCATGGGAGCTGTAGTTCCAAAACATCTGGAGAGCCAAGGTTGCCTATGCCTGGCTTAGAGGTTTGTTTCAAAACAAAATACAGATTTTGTTAAATAAAAACACCCTTCCGTACATGGCCTTTTTTTACAGGGCGCATGGAGAGGTAGAAGTAAACTTAACCAATCCGGGGATGTTCTGTCTATTTACTTATTGCAATTTTATCCCGCCGCCTTCTCTCCAAGGAAGCTCAAGGTAGCATGCACTGTTCTCCTCTCTCATGTAATCCCAGAACAACCCTGTGAGGTAGGTTAGGCTGCAGAGGCATTGACTGGCTTCCAAGTCCACACCCAGTGAGCTTTTGCTGCTGAACTGTGGTCTCCAGGTCGCAGCTTGATGAGTCATAGGTGGGGATATAGGCGTGAATACAAATACGCGCATTTGTATCCTTCCTTTTATTTGTTTTGGCTGAGTAGTACGTGATTGAATTTTGTGAGGTATTATACCAAGGCAGGAAATGTGGGCCATTTTATAACGCTTACTCAGAATTTCGCCGCTTGTGGAAGTCGGTTTTGTAATCCTTGAGGGAAATTATATCTGTGTATCTCTTGCATATTAATACTTCCTTGCGTCGGTCACTAAAGAAAGCTAACTGCAACTTGAAGGGTTAGGTGGTGAACCGAAGGATTAGATGAATTGAGAAAAATGAAATTTGGAACTAATTAACGGAGTCCTTTGTTTTGATTATAGGTTATAGAAAACAATGTACAGGACCCACTAACGTTAGATATTATAGTAGATCCAGTGTCTTGTTAAATAGGAGATTATTAATCCTACTTGTGGAATGTATTGTGTTTTAAAAGAAATGTAATCTGAATCCCGAAATACTATTTTTTGGGGGGGATGTATGTTTATGCTTAAATGTATACCCTAATCAATGTTATTTTTGTAATGCAGTTTGGTATGGAAGATAAAAACATCTTTTTAAAAAAAGTACAAGCAACAACTTAGTTGTTGGGCTGGCTTTGCTGTTCATTTAATAAAAATAGGTAACAATTATATCTTTGCTTTTTAAGGAGCAGCAGAAAATATCCTATTATGGAA
The DNA here is from genome assembly GCF_965207765.1 of Zootoca vivipara. Taxonomy (NCBI): domain Eukaryota; kingdom Metazoa; phylum Chordata; class Lepidosauria; order Squamata; family Lacertidae; genus Zootoca; species Zootoca vivipara. The sequence goes on from NC_142599.1 coordinate 34,390,152, forward strand.
AAGTTCTGTTGCAAGTCGCTTCCTGCTGGAAAGCTTGCCTGTCTTGGGATTGTCAGCGGCGCTGAGTCTTTCAGGCAGCAAGAGCAGTGATAAACCTTAAGCAATAGCAAGCTGTTTCCCAGCAAAAATAAGAGCCTCCTGGATTTTTGGGCAAGGATAGTGGGAGTCGTAGTCCAGCAGCATCTGGGTGGCCAGCAGTTCCCCACACCTGTCATTAAAAAAAAACAGTTTGCAAAATGACATATATTCTGGACACATCTTAAAAATCAGAACATTTTAGGAAGATGCAGCAACGGAAATTGCAGTAGTAACAGGCTATACTTTACCAACAGGTCCTCTTTATTTAACTTTCTGGATATGTTAAAGAAGCTATACTAACAGAGGACAGGGAATTAATAACACCACATCGCTTGACTTCTGCCATTATTATTATTGTCGAAATGTGTGTGGGGGGGTGGAGATTAAAACACTATGCATGAGGGAATGGGTAACTAAGACCTGGGTCATAAAATGCAAGTTTTAAGCTTGCACATATTTGGTTAGAACCGGAGAGGGTAGACAGCAAGAAAATGTATTCATGGAGAAATGGGAGTCTTTTTTTTTTATAATGTACCGTACTGGAGCAATACGGTACAGGAACATGTAAGCCCATTTGTGCTACTTGGAAGCGTGTAATAACAATCTGTTGTACTTGGTCTTGGTATGGAAATTTGTCCTGCTGTGTTCACTTCTATGTTCACTTCTGGAGATCCTTTTTTTTAAAAAAATAAAAAACTTATATATTTTTGGTGTGTGTTATTTTGTTAGGTTAAAAATTATATTTTTTTAAAAAAGATTGCAAGTGAAATGGAGGTGGGGAGTTGTTTCTCTGCCTGGAGAGATGCTGCTAGTTGGAAGTAGAGACAGTTCTGACTGTGACAGTGCGAAAAGTAGCTGCCTCCATCCCTACCGTGCCCACTTTTGCACATGGCCCTGCCCGCCACTATTGGAAGATTGCCTTTAAGGAAATACTAAGCCTCAGGCTGAAATTGCTTCTCCCAACCCTTGTCTTAAGCCCTATTGCTAAACACTGCATCTTAAGAAAGCCAGAGGTGGTTTGAATGAGATTCCAGCCGGCACAGCATTCTTAAGGGCTAGAAACTTGTGTTTTCTTAAATGGGGTGGGGAACAAACGAGTCCATTCCAATGTATTCCAATGCCCACATCTGTGTTTTCTCCCTTCCTCTCCAGGCTGAGGCAGAAGTAGCATCCTTGAACCGCCGCATTCAGCTCGTGGAGGAGGAGTTGGACCGGGCCCAGGAGCGCCTCGCGACAGCCTTGCAGAAGTTGGAGGAAGCCGAGAAAGCTGCAGATGAGAGTGAAAGGTAAGTGGGTGCGTTTGCAAGAGTAAGGGGCTCCTTAGAGCTTGTTTGCACTGTATAAACTGTGTGGGTGTTCAGGTGGGTGGGTGTCACAAAACTGAACCCCCACCCCTCAGTGTGTGTTTCCATACATGTAACCGGGGAGCAGGTTAGGCCTTTCTCTGGCATTGCTAGTCTTCTGTGTGCCGGAGGTGTTCTTGTTTTGGAGAGGCCTCAGCCACACGTGTCCTCAAGGCCTTTCTGTGGACTAGGAATGCGGATGAATGTCCCGTCTTGGATGCTGACGACCCCTTCTTCCCCCGTTCTCTCTCAGAGGCATGAAGGTAATTGAGAACAGAGCCCTGAAAGATGAAGAGAAGATGGAGCTGCAGGAGATCCAGCTGAAGGAGGCCAAGCACATCGCTGAGGAGGCCGACAGGAAGTACGAGGAGGTGAGAAGCCACAGCGGATGCGCCTCGACCAAGCAGGATTGAGCTCCTTCCTCATGACACACAGGGAGTTCAGTCCTGCTTTCTGTGGCTGCACCTCTCCCTGCCCCACATTTGATGCCATAGGCAGGCAGGGACCCCCCCCCCCCAATGTGTGCAGACTTTTTCAGAGGTGTTTTAAATATACAGTTCTACCTTGGTTTTCAAACAGCCTAGTTCTCGAACGTTTTGGCTCCCAAATGCCGGAAGTGAGTGTTCCGGTTTGCAAACAAATTTTGGAAGGCGAACGTCCTACGGGGCTTCCGATTGGCTACCGGAGCTTCCTGCAGCCAATCAGAAGCCGAACGTTTTGGAAGTCAAATGGTCTTCCGGAACGGATTCCATTCGACTTCCGAGGCACAACTATACACAGTTCTACTTAAACATGCGGTGCCTCGAAACATAATCCCCACCTAAATTGAGGTGAGGAGTTGCCTGTATGATGTCATGTGTGGGGCAGGAGGTTTTAGAAAAAAAACTGCTTTGTGGTCCAAATGTGGAAGCCTGGTGGCCTGACCAGGCTGGAGGGTTCCCCACCTTCTTTTTATTTATTTCAAATTACTACTATTATTTATTAATTATTGCTTGCTTTTTTAAAAAAGCAAGGTAACTCGAAGCAACTAACACTATATAAACAGACACATCCAGTAAAACCAGCATAAAAGAAAAATATATATATACAGTGGTACTTCTACTTACGAATTTAATGCGTTCCGAATGCACATTCGTAAGTAGAAAAAAATTGTAAGTCGAATCCCATAGGAATACATTGGGAGAAAAAATTCGTAATTCGAAGCAACCCTATCTAAAAATTCGTAAGTAGAAAAAACCCTATCTAAACCGCATCCAAGATGGCGGACGGAGCTCCATTCATAAGTAGAAATATTCGTAAGTAGAGTTATTCGTAAGTAGACGTACCACTGTATATAAGACAATCCTGCTTTTTAAAAGGCACGTTTAAAACATCTCACTCACTCAAGGAGGCCACCGATGATTCAGAACCAAAGGCCTGGCACAAATGAACAATCGCAGGGTGTGGGTCAGTTTATATGGGGAGAGGCGGCCGATGAGGTATTGGTGTCCTGAGACGTATAAATGATTTTAATCTTGTGTTCTTAAATGGTTGGAAACCTGCCCTGGGATTAATGCTATTAGGTTCATTAGCTGTCCTCCATCAGAAGGTCCCAGGGCAGGTTGCAGCAATATGAAATACAGCATTAAAAACAGTTTAAAACAGCTAGAGTGAGTCCACATAGGCCAAAGGCCAGTTTACAGAGGCATATGTTCAGTGTACGATGATAGCCGTGCAGTGAAGGTACCAGGCGCATCTCTTTCGGGAGAGGAAAGCCACAATTCATGGCGAAGGGCAAGGTAGCAAATCCAATTGACAATATATTATTTCCTCCTCCTCCCAGGTTGCCCGGAAGCTGGTCATCATCGAAGGTGATCTGGAGCGTACAGAGGAGAGAGCTGAGCTGGCAGAATCGTGAGTGTTTCTTCCTCCTCTCTCTTGCTCTCTCTCTTTTTCTCTCTTTGCATGAGGCACCCTGCTGCATGGAAGCTTTTAACACGAGCGAGCTCAGCTTAAAACTCCCTGTTAGACAAGGCCCAGAGTGTGGGGCGAAGGTTAGAGGCAGCCTCTGCTGGCTAGAAGGAATTTTGGCTCTCCACTTTTCCGTTCTCCCTCTCTTTTTAGTGGGAACTCTTATCTGGTTTTTTATGGCAGGGGGTATGGTGGCTTTAAAACACACACACACACACACCTTTAGATTCTTTCCTGTGTGTAGAGGTGAGCATCTGTTAGTCCCTCTGAAGGGTGGTATTTAGGTTGAGGGACTTAGACCTTCATTGTGGCCACATTCACACCATACATTGAATGCAGTCCCGTACCACTTTAAGCAGTCCTGGCTTCCCACAAAGAATTCCTGGAGCTGAGAGTTGTTAGGAGACCTCTGTATTCTTTGTGGAGAGCTACAATTCCCAGAGTTTCCTGAGCAGAGGGTTTGATTGTTAAACCACTCTGGAAATTGTAGCTCTGTGGGGGGAATGGGGAGGGGGGGGTTGTCTCCTAACAACTCCCAGCACCCTTAACAGTCATGGCTTTCTTCCGCAGAACCCTGGGAACTATCGTATGTTAAGTGTACCGAGGGTTGTTAGAAGAGTTCCCATCCCAGAGCTACAATTCCCAAAGCGGTTTAGCAGTCAATCCCTCTTCCCAGGGAACTCTGGGAAATAATAGCTCTGGGTGGGCCATGGGGATCTCCTAAGAATTCTCAGCACCCTTATTATTATAATAATAATTTATTATTTGTACCCCGTCCATCTGGCTGGGTTTCCCCAGCCACTCCGGGCGGCTTCCAACAGAGATTAAAAAAATACATTAAAACACCAGTCATTAAGAACTTCCCTAAACAGGGCTGCCTTCAGATGTCTTCTAAACATCAGGTAGTTGTTTATCTCTTTGACATCTGATAGGAGGGCATTCCACAGGGTGGGCACCACCAACGAGAAGGCCCTCTGCCTGGTTCCTCGCAGTAAGGGAACCACCAGAAGGCCCTCGGCACTGGATCTGAGTGTCCAGGTAGAATGATGAGGGTAGAGACGCTCCTTCAGGTATACCTTAGCAAATGACAGCTCCCAGAATCCTTTGGGAGAAGCCCTGAGTGTTCAAAGTGGTATCGTTGCACTTTCAGTGTGTAGCGCGATCATGGCCCGTGTTAGGAAAAAGTGGAACAGAGGTGATTTCATCATATTGGTGTGAGATACACACTGGCGCCCACAGTGAGATTTTAAAAAACAGACAATAATTTAAAAGCACCTTGGTGTCAGTCATGTCAGGCGCCATACCCAAGGTCAGCACAGAAGCACCAAAAATCCTCCTTTGCCCCAGCGGCAAATACAGAACGCCAGACAGATCTCCCGCAGCAGGACCTTCCAGTGTCGGGTCACAATAACGGGCCTTGTTCCTCCCAACCCCCACTGCACATATCTCAGAAACAGGCGAGACTTGTGGTGAGCCCACCCCCTGGTCCACTTGTTTAAGATCATTTGGGGTTTATTCATTGCATTTGAACACGGCTGGGCCACCCGGCTACAGTCTTTCAGATGCCTGTCTGGGGGCTCCTTCTCATCTGCTTCACATCTGGGGTGCTGATGTGATGGATGGGGGGGGGGCTAAGAGGAGGAAACGTGACAGTCTGCAAAGAATGTCAAGCATGCTTCTAGGTCCTGGCAAGGCCACATTTGGGGGGGGGGAACACACATTGTGATACTCACTGCCCCCAGCAAGAGTTTTGCCCCTTGCCAAAAAACGAGCGAATTATCCACAGCTGCCTGATAAGGACAGGCCTGCCGTTTTTGCAAGACGGCTGAAATATGTTCCCTGCAAGCGCTATTAATGCCATATGTTGTTTTCCTTTGTCCCACGTTCCCTTTAAAAATATTAATTTGGGAGTCTGAGATCCTACTTCACAAGTTAGCCTCGGAGAGAATGCTGTTAGGGTAACTGGAAACCATTTACTTCAGAATTTGAGCTCTGCCTGTCTGTGAGGTGAAGTTCCCACCACAGTAGTAGGTTTTACCCTCTAAAATATAATAAACACACTGGGGGCACATCTAATGCCGTAAGACGGTATCTGCGACTAGTTTCCCTTGTTTCTCCTCACGGAAAGCTGTGTGTTTCTGCGTCCCCATTTGCACCGCACATTTAAAGCTCTGTGATACCACTTGAAGCAGCCCTGACTTCCCTCAAAGAATTCTGGGAACTCTAGTTGGTTAAGGGTGCCGAGAGTCGTTGCCCCTCGCAATTCCCAGAATTCCCTGGGAAGAAGAGGGAGTGAATGCTAAACCTCTCTGGGAATTGTAGCTCTGTGAATTGGGGAATTGTGGAGGGGTGCCTCTTAACATCTCTCTGCACCCTTAACAAAACTACAGCTCCCAGAATCCTCTCCCCCAATTCCTGGCACCTTTTGCTGAACCAGAATTCCCAGCATCCTTTTATTGGGCTGAACTGTTACCAGTGGCATTGCTGTAAAAACTTGACGCTCGTTTGCCATATAGACGTGCACTCAGGGCTACACTCACTAAGTGTTGCACGCTTGTGCTTGTTGTGTGTAGATCTCTTGTACAGGGCCTAACTGCACACCAGCCCTCTCCTCCTTTTCCTCACCAGCCCCCCCCCAGCCACCCTCTCACTGTAGTGCTCACATCTTTGTTCCCCTGGGGCCGGCCGCTCTGCCTTTCTCTCCTTCACCGACTACAATTATGCAGAAGATCTTACAAAGCTTCCCCATGTGGTTCCTGGTAGCAGGGAAGGGAGGTTGTGTTCCGGGAGAGTGTCTCATCTTTATGGTTGAGCCCATCACCATCGCCCTTCTCCAGCTGCGGAGCATGAGAAGCAGATGGGCTGGAGACGCATGGCTCGGCAGCGTGCTCAGGGCATGGAAACAGCCTCCCCACGGAGCTAAAATGGGCTTCTGCATCAAGGTGGGGGGCCCTGTGGCCCAGATGTTGTCGGGCTCCTCTGCCTTCCATCATCCCAGGCCATTGGGCTAAGCTGGCTGGGTGCTGATGGGAGTTGTAGTCCAGCAACAACCGGAGGACCACAATTCTCTCCCCCCCCCACCCACAAAAAAACCCTGCTCTACATTGTGAGCTTTTCATTACCTCCTGTGTGGTTCCTGGCTGGAAATAATCCCCTCTCAGTTGGGACTGTATGACTGTATGTATCCCACCTTAAAAAAACCAACACCAACCACCTAAAACTGCAAAATGCAAAACTATCTGAATTTGAAACCACATGCAAACCTGCCCCCCAAACACACACACACACACACACACACACACACACACACACACAGGTAGTGTGTGTTTTTTTCTTGTGCAAAATGTCTGCATTTTGCCAGCTTTGCAGACCCATACAGCCTTGTCTAAAACACAAGGGGAATCTTATTTTAAACCCGCCTGCACTCTCGCAGACTCCCTTGGCTGACGCTCGGAGGGATGTCTGCGGAGGTGGCCAGGCTGCAGCTTTAGAAGCTCTCTTCACCGCCACACTTCTGGGCCTGGTGTACCAGGTCTACTCAGGAAACATTCCCTGCCTGGCATGAGGCTATAGAATTGTTCCATCTCTCCCCCCCCCCTTTGTAAAACCTCTTTCCTTACCCCGCCAAGCATGCATGTTGTGACAGACTTTTTTTTTTTCTCCCCCCACCCTTTTTATGGCTCTGCTTTGTGTATGTGTGTGTCTGTCCATTTCCGTTGCTGCTCCTTTTGCCCCCAACCCAACCCAACACCCCGTCCGAACTTGTGCCTGCCGACGCGGCCCTGCCTTTCTAAACAGCCGTTGCCGGGACCAGGATGAGCAGATCCGGTTGATGGACCAAAACTTGAAGTTCCTTGCTCAGGCTGAAGAAAAGGTACTAACCCGTCCTGCCCCCCCTCCCAGTCTCCGGCTCCATTGAATGCCCGTGCTGCTCCCCATTTCTTTCCCCCTAAACAGAAAAAAAACCAGAAGAAAGCTCCTTCAAGCGCATTTCTCCTCTCGCTACCTCAATACGCTTTGCTTGCTCTCTCTGTATTTTCTCTCTCTGTCTCCAACGAGCTTCATTTTACTTTTCCTGCCGAGCAGGTTGTGGCTGCTGGGGCCCTGCTCCGTGGCACAGCAGCTTCCTTCAGGATGACAGTGAGGCCTAATGGATTCCACGTCAAGGTTTCCACCCTGGACCCAGAGCCTACCAGGCAGCTTTTTGCTGCAGCTTGCGGGCTGTGTAGTCGTGCTTGTGTGTCTGTGCAAAAATCCCCGTTCCTGGTGTTTTATTTACTGAACTTAATAGTCAGTAATAATCTTTTACTGAACTTATTAGTTGCTTTAAAAATAAAAAGTAACTCAAAGTATCTGAGAATGAACACATACATGAAAACCAGCATAAAAAAAACTGTAGAAAAATTCCAAACATACTCATGATTTTTTTTTAAAGGAAGGATTTAAACACCCCACCCACTCAAGAAGGCCACGGATAGTAGAAGTCTTGGTAGAAAATAGGTACCCAAAGCTATTCAGTTGATGGCGCCAGTTGAGCCTCTCAGGGGAGAGCATTCCGCAAAGCAGGGAGCCACCACTGAAAAGTCCCTGATATCGTGTTGCCGCCCTCCGGACCTCCTGGCGGGGGCGAGCGTATGGAAAAGGGCCTCAGGTGGCCCCGGGGGTTGAGTGCCAATTCATTCCATTCAATAATTTGTTATGTTTCTATGCCGCTATTCTCTCACACGAGTCACAAAGCGGCTCACAAGCAATAAATAACAACAATAGAATGTCACAATTATAGAATAATTAACAAATTGTCAGTCAATGGCTTCTGGACACCATGGACGATGGGTGTTGTAGTCCCAATGACTGACCACTTTTTTTTTTAAAGGCTTTATTATAGGTCAGAGACAACACATTAAATTGTGCCCAAAAATGAACTGGAAACCGGCACAGATGTAGCAAACAAAACTCAGAGCAGTTCAGACGTCGCCAGACTTCAAGCCTATAATACAGGCTTCCTCAACCTCGGCCCTCCAGATGTTTTTGGCCTACAACTCCCATGATCCCTAGCTAGCAGGACCAGTGGTCAGGGATGATGGGAATTGTAGTCTCAAAACATCTGGAGGGCCTGCTATAATAAGTACACACACACAGAATTCCTACGTTACCCGATTTACAGAGCCTGCAAGGTGTTGTGTCTGACTGGTGCCTGGGTCCTGAAAACTTTTCGTCTCCCGTGGACGGGGAGCCATTGTTGGCCTTGTTAGGCCCCTCTCCTGAAGTCTCTTCGATTCATGGATTCACTCTTTTCTCTTTCTCTCCTGTCCTTCTTTCTCTCCCTTTCCCATCCATTATTTCTCTCTCTCTCTCCCTCTCTCCTTTTCCCGCCCTCCTCGGCAAACACACTGCAGCAAATGCTCGGAGCTGGAAGAGGAGCTGAAGAATGTCACCAACAATCTCAAGTCCCTTGAGGCTCAGGCTGAGAAGGTAGGGCTGGCTATTCTCCTCCCCACTGTAGCTGGAGGAATAGCCTTTGCCTCCCACCCCCGATAATGCTTCGGGGTTTACTCAGTTGAAACCTGAAAAGTATATAATGGAGACATCAAGAGGCCCTATATAGATTCATAGAACTGAAGGGGGACCCCAAGGGTCATCTCATCAAACCCCCTGCAATCGCAGCTGAAGCACCCATGACAGATGACCACCTGGGGTTGTACATGAGCCATTGGCCTGATCCAGCGGGGGCCCAATCTTGCATTCTTTCGTTAAGAACTAAAACGCTCACAAGCGGCGGCAGGGAGCCTAACCTGAATGAAGCCCTTGGCAATATTCCTGTTGCATGCTCGCTGCTGAAATGAATGGCAAGCGGGCACCCCATTAAAATGTCTCCGGAGGCTGTTCCACAGTCTGGCTCCTCCTCCTCTTCCTCCTGAGAAAGCCTTGCCCTCGTAAGCCATCTGCCTGAGCCCAGGGCAGGATGTGCAGAGCAGCTCCTTTGGGGCCCAGGAGGCAGAGAAGCGCCGGGAGCGGAAGAAGGGTCAGATCAGTGAAAAGTGTTGCTTGCAGAAGGGTCTTGGGTTCGATCCCCAGCTCCTCCAGTTAAAAAGGATCAGGTGACGGTGGTGCAGTGGTGACCCTAGGGAGCTGCTGCCAGTTGAGTAGAGATGATACTGGGTTGGTGGGGCAAGATTTCTGGTTATAAGGCAGCTCCCTGTGTTCTGGAATCGAGGCATGTGGCTCTTTTTTGGGGAGACGGTGTATTATTGAGATATTGCTTTTATTTTTATTTTATATACTGTGATCTTTTTATGTGAACTGTCCTGAGACCTCCAGGTATAGGGAGGGCGGTGTATATAAACTCAATCAATCAAATAAAATAAAAAGTGTTGGGAAGTGGGTGCTGCAAAGCCCCCTTGGATGTCTGCCACCCTTGGGCATTTAGCATATCGCATAGAATCTGATCGGCCCCACTCTGCAACACAAGACTTTCTTAGTTAAACTATGGAACTGTCTCCCACAGGAGGCGGTGATTACCACCCACCTAGACAGCTTTAAAAGAGAATTGGGAGCAAATCCATGGAGGAGAGGTTTATCGATGGCTACTTGACACGTGGCCGTGTTCTGGTCTCCACGGTCGGAGGAAGCAATGCTTCTGAATGCCAGTTGCTAGAAGCCAAGGGGGTGGCAGATAGCACTTTTGTGCTCGGATCCTGCTTGCCAGTTTTCTGCAGGGATCTGGTGTGCCCTTGTGAGAACGGGATGCTGGATTGGATGGGCCATTGACTTGGTTCAGCAGGCTCTTCTTACTTGGCAAGAGAGTGGTTGGGACCACAGCCACATTTCCCCCAGTAAGAGGCCGCAACGTTTGCAAAGAGTGGTTTCTGGGTGGAGCAGGGGAAGCTGTTCTGCGTACAGAGCTTTGCCATTGTAGTTGGAATATAACTCGGAGGCAGGCAGCCCCTAGTGGCCGAGGCTGATGGGAACTGTAGTGTACCAAAGTCCGGAGGGCGCACAGATTTTTCACTTAGCCCCTGGTACAACTTGCTTTTTCCAGCCTCACCTCTTACAAATGGAATGAACAAATCGCTTCCTGTAAAATATACTTGTTAATATTTAACGAAGCAGTTTCATGTGTAAAGACAAACAGGCTTGTTTAAAAAACCTCTGCTTTAAAGAACACAACCCTTTTGGCATTGGTATTATATCTAGGCATGTCTTTGCTAACGATAAATGCAAGATGTGGGTCCCTGGAGGCCCTTGGGAGTGCAAGTAGAATAAAAACCCTGTTTCAGGACTGTTCCCCCTACCCTCCCTCTAAAGAGCTGGAGGCATCTTCCTATCCTTACAACAACCTTGTGGGGTAGGGCAGGCTGAGAGCCAGCGGCAGACCCAAGCTCCCCCAGTAAGCTTAGTGGCCAAGCTGGGATTGAAGTCCTGGTTTCTCTCCCAGAATGAACGCAACACTCTTAACAACCGCACAACGTTGGCTGTCGTTTCCATTCTGCCTTCGCCCTCCCTATAGCAGAGGAAGGTCTGTTTCTTCAAGTTTTCCAGCAGGACTCGGAGTTGCTTGAGAAAGCTGTTGAGAGTTGGGATCCGGCCTTTACAGTGGGGTGCTGGTGGCGAGTAGCTCTGCTATGTCTGGACCCTGAGTTGTGTCTTCTCTCCCTCCAGTACTCTCAAAAAGAGGATAAATATGAAGAGGAGATCAAGATCTTGACCGACAAACTCAAGGAGGTGAGCTGCCAGCATGCCTTATGCGAAGGGTCAAGGTGGGTGGGTGTCATTTCTTAGGCCACTCCATGACAGCATGGGGCAAGATTTTGCTGAACTACAACTCCCAACATCCCTGGCCATTACCTTGCTGGCTGGGGCTGATGGGAACTGTACCCCCAACAACACAATGCTGGCTGCCCTTGTAATAGACTTGACTAGTATCCCCAGAGGAATGGCATATTGGGAAGAGTTCGGACATAATCAGTATGCAGTCCTGCTTGTAATGTAACCCCCCCCCCCCGCCCCGGGATGGACCGACGGAGGTGGGCAATCGAATAGATCAGACCTCCCCTTTCTTGACTGACCGCGACTCTCTCTCCCTTTCCCAGGCTGAGACCCGTGCCGAGTTTGCTGAGCGGTCAGTAGCCAAGCTGGAGAAGACCATTGATGACTTGGAAGGTAGGTGTGGACAGGAAGGTGGTGGAGTTGGATACCAGCTAAGCGGCTGGTAAAAACAGGAGCTGCTTCCTTGATACCGGCACATAGCATGCCGTGATTTTATTTCGCCACCCTGGTGTCTGGTTGTTGCAGATTCTTTACTCCCATCAGCCCCTGCTGGTGCTGGTCAAGGGGATGTTGGGAGTTGTAGGCCAGTGACGTCTTATCAGCAGCAGGGCTAGCAACCCTCTGCCTTTATTTTCCCCTCTTTTACCTTGAGGTCAGGTCTGGTGTTTTGTGCCTGTAGCCATTGTACGCGCAGCTCTCGATTATTCTGGTCCTGTGTCTAGGAGCCCTAGAAATAGAATACGTTTGTGTGTCTGTAAAGTACGTGGCCGGCCTGTCTGTCTGCAATGCAGTGTGGACTTTGAAAACTGCTTGGGGTGAGGCTAGGGGGAGTTGACCCCCTTCTACCTTGCTTTTTTGTTTTGTTTGCCCTCCAGTGGTCTCTGCTTCTTGAAGGCCGGAGGGAGCCTAAGCCCAGCATTCTCCAACCTTGAGTCTCCAATATGATGTCGGACTACAACTCCCATCAGCCCCAGCTGGCATTGTCCCAGTGGTCGGGCGATGGGAGATGTAGTCCAAGCAACCCAAGGCTGGGGGAACAGTGGCTTAAGCCACGATTCACCTGTCTGCTCTCTTTCCCCCTCTGCCCCCCCATTTGTCCATTCTGGCAACTTCATTGTTTTTAAAGCCTTGTTCCCCACCCCAAGGTGGATGCATGAAATTGACCTTAAGTGTCTCTTTCCTGGTGCATTTTGCACCAAACTTAGATTCGTTGACCCCCTTGGCGAGCTTCTAAAATTGCCATCGACTGTGGCTCCAAATCCTTAGGAATGTAAATGAAAGAAAGTCAAGGAACATCAATATATAATCATCGCTTATTCGTCATACATCGCCATTACTAGGAATCATAGAATGTAAAAACAGTAAGAATCTTACTCAATGCTGAGGTTCTTCATTGGCAAAGGGAGTTGCGCTGTGTACATGGCCCCAGGCCCTTTATTGCTGAGGCCCTTAGTCCCTAATTAACTTTTTTTTTTGCACTATACCTTGTAAATCTCTTTTCCACCTCGGCCCCCTTTTGGCCCCTAAGGGCTCTACTCGCCTCCTGCACAGTCCCATCAACCATTTACATGGGTCAATATCTTACCAGTTTGGGAAACCCTGCTCTAGAATGTGTTAAAGCCAGTTAGAAGTTGGGACTAGGGCATGGGAGACCCGGGTTCAGATTGCCACTCTGCAGCAAAGTTCCCTGCAGCGACCTTGGGCTAGCCGCTGCCTCTTTTGGCCCGACCTACCTTGCAGGGTTGTTGTGACGATAAAACGGAGCAGGAGGTGGAGAAGCTTGCTCATCACCTTGAGCTCCTTGGAGGAAAGGTGATATATAAATAGCATAGTGAATTTAAAAAAAAATCACGACTTCCTCCTGAGATTAACCTTGGGAATCCTAATCGCATTCCTGGCGCCCTTTCCTCTCTCCCACCTCTTCTGCCCTTGAGCTTGTTGCTCGGAAAGGGAATGACTGTTTAAAAATTGGTTTTTGTGTGTGAGAGTTGTGCTGATCACACCCTAGGTCCCTTCTCCTTGTTAGCGCCAAAGGCCCATATTTCAGCAAGCAAATACAAACCCTCATAATCATTTTCTGTGCAAGTCGTCCTAATTCTAGGCCGTAGGTCAGTGGTAGAGCATCTGCATTGCATGCAGAAGGTAGGGCTGGGAGAGACTCCTGTCTGAAATCCTGGAGAGCTGCTGCTGCCAGCCCGTGTAGACAGCTGTGAGCAAGATGGACCCAAGGGACTGACAACAGCGTAAGGCAGCGTCCTGCGTTTCTGTGCTCCAGTTCGTGCAAATGCCATAGGAAACCTCCTGATTTTAAAAAGAGGTGATGCTTTGTATTGACCACCACCTTTTTAAAAAATAAAATAAATACAGGGGTCATTTCACAAACCAGATGACCGAACCCTCTGTGCTGAAAGGGCCAAAGCCAGCTGAGATTTAAAGGTTTCCTCCGCAGCAGGTCTGTGTCTCCTTAGGCAAAGCTGCCAGGATGTCAAATAATTATGCATTGTTCACTTCCTATCTTGAAAAGCAGTCCTCACTGAATTGCCTTGATTTTACAATTTGAGGTATTGCGGCTGAGCTGCGGCCTCAGTGACACCTAGGCGGCCCTCCTTGCAGTAGAGCAGGCATAGGCAAACTCCGGCCCTCCAGATGTTTGCGACTACAATTCCCATCATCCCTGACCACTGGTCCTGTTAGCTAGGGATGATGGGAATTGTAGTCCCAAACATCTGGAGGGCCGGGGTTTGCCTTTGCCTGCAGTAGAGGTTAGCAGCTAAAAGCCCCTGAGGCCTTGTCTAGCCTTCCCCTCCCCAGTGGAGGATTTGTCGACTGCCGCCGACCCAGAAGCAATGCACTTTGGACAGCATTTATTGAGGGTGGGGTGAGGGTTGCCTGTCCCTGTCCCCATTCCACTCCTTGGAAGCCCTCACAGAAAACCAGCTGTGTCAGAAATGTCCCCCGGAATTACCTGTAGCTGAACCACATTTAAAAGATCAGGCGAAAGTTAACCCGGCTCTGTGCCGGCGGCTGCTGATAAGGGAAGTGGAAATATGTTTGTTCACCACAGGCCCAGCCCCATCTAAGAGTACCTTTGCAGCTCTGGAGAATCAGAGGGTGTTCACCTGCCCACACTCACTGTTTAATCTGCTAGGAGTGAACAGGTGTGGCCTTGTTTCCAAGAGCCGAAGGCGTTATCCTTTAGACCTTGGGGAGAAACAAAGAGGCCTTCTTTATTTCAATTAAACTCTCAAAAAAAACAACCCAGTGGGTGTTGGTCAGGGGAAAGCATGCAGGTGAAAAACCTCCATGGGTGAAATTTAACCTGCCGGGGGCCCTATTTTGACCTGTGAGGCCACCCCCCCCCCCGCAAGCCTGTCCCTGCCCTGCCCTGCACACCAGATGTCAAATGCATTTGCAGTTGTTCCTGTGGAAACAGGATCCGCCTTTCAAAAGCTGTGGCAAATGCGAGCTTTCCCCAGGTTGATTCTAATCTCTGCTGCAAGCCCCACTTTCGGCAGGGAAAGTGGTGCCAGATTCTTCCTTTGCAGCCCTTGGTTTGCTAGAAAGGAAGGGAGTTGGGGACATGCTTTAGTGCGCTCCCGATTCTAAGACATGACTGAAGGCGATTGGCCGGTTGGGTGACTCCACCTCCCTGCCAAACATGGCCCACAGAGAGAGTAGGCCAGTTCTGGATCTGGCTGGCAGAGGGTGGCTTAGGGTCCACTTTTCCCACCCTTTCTTAACATTTGAAAAATCTTTTAAAAGAAGAAGAAGAAAAGAATAGGTTTTTATGTGTTTTAAACTCCCAAATGTGGAATTTATGGTTCAGATGCAAATAAGTGTATTTACCGTAGTTTTTTTTATTTAACAATGATGTTTGGTGTGCTGTCCTGAAACAAGGTTTTCTGGGTAGCTTGTAAGTATATATAAACAACCCAAGCACAACTTAAAAACAAAATAAAAGATGAGGGTGTTCATTGGAAGGGAACTTAACTAGCCCCTGTCCCTTCTGCAGCCCTCTGTGACTTCCCCCAAGCCTCTATGGAAGATGTGAGGGGTCTCCTGGAGGGTCTCTCTCTCTGTGTGTGTGTGTCCCAGGGTGTTTGTATTCAAGGATGGAAAGTTTGTTTCCTGCTTGGCAGGGGGTTGGACTGGATGGCCCTCGTGGTCTCTTCCAACTCTATGATTCTATAAGTGTTCCTTCTATTAACCTGGGTTATTTAGCAAGCCAAACCTGTATCTCCAGTGGAATTCCAATAGTATCCATTTCTTCTCCCTTTCCATTCTGCAAAAAGTCACTCTTCTGCCCAGATTTGAAATCCGAATTGCAAGACGTGGCTCAGATATCTTGCTTTGCCTTGTCGTTCTTGTCTATCGTCAGGGGCGTATTTTGGTAATATGGTACCCCAAGTGAGGACAGAATTTGGCCCCATATATTATTTTCAAATTTTCCATTTTTTATATATTTTGCACCCTCTCAATTCAGCATCCTGTGCGGTGAAACAGCTCCACCCTAAATAATCCAGTACTGGTATCACAGAGTGTTTTTTCCTCTTACTGGGTTTTTTTTTTAAATGCTTTCACTTCTTTGTTCGTTGAGTTGTTTGTGAGCTCATGGCCCCAAAATAAAAAAACTGAATTGCAGCTGGCACTCTAAACCCAAGTCAAGACACAATTGCAGTAGTTTGTGGCGTGACCCATAGGTCATAAGAGTAAACATTCGGAAAAGGCCAAATAGTGACTCAGGAAACTCTAGCAGTTGACTGGATGTTTCAGTGTCGGTTCTGCCCGGACACTGAGGTCCAGCGCCGAGGGCCTTCTTCTGGCGGTTCCCTCGCTGCGAGAAGCCAAGTTACAGGGAACCAGGCAGAGGGCCTCCTCGGTAGTGGCACCCGCCCTGTGGAACGCCCTCCCACCAGATGTCAAAGAAAAAAACAACTACCAAAATGACAATTTCTTACAGATGCGAAACAGGTATTAGGTGGCACCTGTAACAGTGCTAATTCTGCAGATCAAAGTGGTCGAGTGGACATGCATTGGGGGGGGGGCCAAGGTGTTTTCACAGACCCCAAGCTGTTAAATAGTAACACCTTAAACTTAGCCCAGTAGCAAATTAGCACCCAGTGCGGATCTCTGAGCACAGAAGGTATTATAGGCTGGCAAGGCCTCCTATCAGCAGTCTTGCTGAAAGATTCTGCACTAACTGCAGCTTCTGTATAGTCGTACCTTGCATCTCAAAACACCTTGGCTCCCGAACAAATTGAAACCCGGAAGTGATTGTTCCGGTTTTTGAACGTTCTTTTGGAAGCTGAACGTCCGATGAGGCTTCCACGGCTTCCAATTGCCTGCAGGAGCTTTCCTGCAGCCAATCGAAAGCCGCGCTTTGGTTTCTGAACGTTTTGGAAGTCGAACGAACTTCCGGGACTGGTTTCGTTCGACTTCCAAGGTACGACTGTATAGCACAGGCATCCTCAGACTTTGGCCCTCCAGATGTTTTGGACTACAATTCCCATCTTCCCCCAACCACTGGTCCTGTTAGCTAGGGATCATAGGAGTTGTAGGCCAAAACATCTGGAGGGCCGCAGTTTGGGGATGCCTGGTATAGCACATTGCATCAATCTTGTCTTGTAATAACCAGTCCATGAGCTACTCTGGCTAGGTTTTCCTAGTGCAGGAACGGGTCCGTAGCTGTCAAAGGTTTCTCTGTGATTGGTTCTTCCGTTTGCCTTGGCCGCCATTGGGGATCCATTCTCTGCCATATGTGTATATCTGACCTCACTCTTCCCTCCTTCCCTCTCTAAATCCATCACCGGCTCCCCTTTCTCCTCCTCCTCCTGACGGCCTGGACGACCTGCCTTCCCTCACTTCTCCTCACCCCCCTTTTCTTTAAATAGACGAGCTGTATGCCCAGAAACTGAAGTACAAAGCCATTAGCGAGGAACTGGACCACGCCCTCAATGACATGACCTCCATGTAAATACCGGCGCTTGGGCCTGTTGGCTGCGCGGGGAGGGGGCTTGTGTGTTCGCCTCCGCTTCAGCGTGCCTTGTGTGCTGTGGCAAGCGCGGTACTAATACTGCTCCAGCGGTTGGGCTAGGCTGTTCAGGTGTCGCTGGACTCCCGACTCCCGCCGATGACGACCATTGTGCATGCTGGCTGGGTGTTGCGAGTCCAGCCAACCTTCTGATGTGGCCCTACAGCTTCCCCACTCCCCGCTCCACGCCTCTGTAACTGCATTTATTATTAGGTGGTCCCTGATTGGCTGGGACATGTGTGCAAGACAGGAGGCCAGGGACCTTGGCTCCCCAGGAGTTGCTGGATGACAGCTCCCATCATCCATCGCCAGTGACCATGCTTTCCGAGGCTGATGGGAGCTGGGAGACCAGCCTGCATCTGTAGGGCCACAAGCTCCCCTACGCCTGGCCCTAGAGTTGCATCAGGCGATGCCAAGCTAGACAGTCCAGGGGGCTGACTTTGTATAAGGTAGTGTGCGTGATTTGAAAATTTGGTTAGCTTGGTTAACTTGAGACTCCTTCGGGTAGTGATAAAGCAGGATATCAAATCCAAACTCAACTCCCCTCCCATGGTGAAAGCAATCCCTCCTGTGTGGTATCTGAAGAAGTGTGCATGCACACGAAAGCTCATACCAAAATATAAACTTAGTTGGTCTTTAAGGTGCTACTGAAGGAATTTTTTTATTTTGCTTCGACTCAGACCAACACGGCTACCTACCTGTAACCTCCTGTGTGTGTTTGGCACAGTGTGTCTAGCCAGCATGGCGACTCACAGATAATGTTGGACTCCAGCTCCCACCGTCAGGGTCAATGAGGAGTTAGGAATCCACCAAATCTGGAAGACCACAGGTTCCCCACCTGCTGCTGAGCAGCTCGTTCGAACCATCACTTTTATTTGCAGTTGACAGACCCTTTAAGCGATTAATAGCAATTTTATAACGATGGACAATAGCCTTTAAAAAAGCATGTTGATGTGACTGAAAAACACAGGTTTTAATGCTAGAGGTTTCCATCAATATAAATATATTGATTATAAGTGATCTGAAACAGATATCCATATTTACAAACTCCGCCACTTTCTCTGCAGCTAACATTGGAGCCCTGGAGCAAAGTGGAGCTCAGAAGAGTGGCTAGGGATATTTTAGGTCTTTCCAGCCCCTTGATAGAAACTACAGTGGAAAAGGGCATGTAGGACAGACTCCACAAAGGCAGCATCCCTTCTCATTGGGGTTTTGTTGTACCTGCCTTCCAATAAATTGGACTGGAGAACATTTAAGCCCTGCCAGAGTGAACCACTCGACCCCCTTCCCTCCCCCTTCCTGCCTTTTGGTTGAATCAGGGCGGACCCTGTTTCCTGCCTCCATGAAGGGCAAGGCCTTTCAATTCCTCTTTCCAGGTAACTACAGCAGGCCACTCCGGAAGAAGGGTTCCACACCCTCGTCCCCTTTGGGAGGAAAGGAGGGACAGAGCTTTCTTTAATAAATAAAAAATATTGAGACTTTGGTGAATGAATTAACACATCTCCCCCCAAAAAACCCCCCGCACTCCCCCCCCTTTTTGCATTGGGTTGGGGAGGCGTTGCAAGGAGCATTTGTGTGTGGCTACCTTGGTTCACTGACAGCATGAACCTTTGCCCTTCCCACTTCCATCTCCCTGATACCTCCTCGGGTGTGTGTGTGTGTGTGTTCAGGGGGGTTGTATCAGGTTAGAGGCGTGGCGCGTATTAACCAGAAGTTGCTTTGCAACGGCTGGGCATGTGTTTGCAGGGCGAACCGCTTGCATCTTACTTCCCTTTTTCAAAAAACAAAAGTTTGGTTTGATATAACCGGCTGCTTTTTTGGCCTCTTGTTTGTGCGTGGGCTCGGTTTGCGGATTTGACGGGAAACTCCCCTGTCCTTTCCTTTCCCCTAACCACGGAATGCGTTCCTCAAGTGTGCCGTGCCGAGATCCCTCTCCCTTATTCTCTTTCCATGCACCACGTTGCAACGGCCTTCTTTCCTTCCTTCCTATCTCTCTCTCACCTACAGATAAAATCTGTGATTCCAAAGCTCCACTTAGTGGCTTCTTCCCGCAGCTTCTTCACTTTTTTCCTTCCGGATTTCTTTTTGGTCTTGTTTTCTCTCCCTCCATTTGCTCCTGTCGGCTGATCTTTCCCCCCTGCAACGTCGCCTCATCCTACACTGGCGCTCGGGGGCATCCGTGGGAACAAGCCTCTTCCCTACGCTGGGATGTGCCTGACCTCGCGAGCTGTCGGACTGCTGCCTCTCCCCCTCCCCGACTGGGCCACTCCGCTGCACCCTTGGTCTGGAAAACAAAGCGGCCTTTGTGACGCCCGGACATGCCAGACTCTGCCCGGGCGTGGGGGAGCCAGGGGCGGGGTACGGGATTCTTGGCCACAGAGCTAATAGGAGCCTGGCTGGCTTGCAAGCGGGGTGACACTTCTGGCGTATGTGTGTGTTTGTGTGCTCCTGGAGACCGTGCTGCTGTAGCGACTGTCGCACTGTTGGCTTTTACGAAACAGATTTGTGTAACCGTCGGCGGAATGTAATATAGACATGATGCACTAGATGCTGGGCCGGGTCTGATTTTTCCACCACCTTTCCACACACACACACAAAAAGACTTGTGGCTGTTGCACTGTGAATAGTTACTCTGGGTTCGCTAAACACATTTTGCAAAGTGTGTGACACACACTCACACGAGAACCCCTGCATGAGGCATGGCGTTGTCCACACAGCGACACCCTCGACACCATTTTATATTTGGGGAGGGGGGAGGAAACGATCTTGGGCAGGGATGAAAGGATCGTAAAACTGCATAAGCCCTTTACTCTCTCCCCACTTCATAAGCTGAGCGGTCGGTGTGGGTCCCCGCAAAAGGAAACACTTCACACCGTGCATAACAAAACCGGTAATTCGCTGCTGCAAGAATGTGATGTCGGTGGCGTCTTACTACACGATTCACCTTTTCTTAAATGGACATTGGGGAAGCCTCTCTGGGTCAGTCCAAAGGCCCACATAGTCCAGGGTCCTGTTCTTGCAGTGGCCAGATACTTTTAAAACCATTTAAATAAAAAATCTTCCAGGCAATGCAACCAATATATTACACGTAAGTACAGCTCTGCTGGATCAGGCCAAGGGCCCATGTTGTCCAGCATCCTGTTCTCTCAGTGGCCAAATAGATTCCTCTGGGAAGCCAACAAGTAGCCTTATCCCCCACGAATTTGCCTAATCCCCTTTTAAAGGCATCTGAGATGCTGGTCATCACCCCTTCTTGTGGGAGCGAATTCCAGAATTTTAACTATTGTGCAGAGAAGTCCTTTCATTTTGTCTGTATTAGGTCTGCGTGTTCAGAGGCTGCATACCTCTGACTCCCAGTTGCCAGGGGACATCCAGTGGCCTGGCTTGCAGGCTTCCTGGAGACCCAGAGCAGACAAGCTGCTGTTTCTCTCCCCCCCCCCCATGGGGCTGCTATATAAGATGCCCCTCTGGTCCGATCCAACAAGGCGCAGCTATCTCTGAGTAATGTTGTCACGACATTCTCATCGGGACAGCAGCTGCTAAATGCTGAAACAAACCCATGTTTGTGCTGCAGAAGGTGTGCTTTTGGGGAAGGGATGCAGCTCAGTGCCAGAGCCCCATGCTTTGCATGCTGAAGGTCCCAGGTTCGATCCCCAGTGTCTCTGGAAAGGGCTGGCTGCTCGTCAGAAGCACACTGCTCTTCTGTCTGCACTCGCTCAGCCTCTTCCACAACCCCTGCCCATGTTAAGACATGCCCATGTTTTATTGGATGCCAGGATTGGACAACCGCCACCCTCTCCTTTCTGAACCCCTACCCCCCGCCTCACTGCATCTAGGAGCATCCGAGGGGTTGGGATTCTGGTGCATTTTGAACGAGGCGGGCAGCATCAAGGGATCTGGTCCAAGGGGAAGATGGGAACATCAGGCCTGTCACCCGCATGGGAACAGGAAGTGAGGGGGCTGCTTTGAAACACTCTCGCTCCGTGATTGGAACCAGCTCTACTTTTGCCAGAGCTTCCCAGGCGCCACTTCTCCCGCATAGGGGGATCTAGCCCTTCAATGCTGCTCTTTTTTCCTCCTTCCTCCTGTGAGCGCTTTTTTGGGGGGGGGGAGGTTTCATTTGCGTGGGGCTGTTTAGCATACCCAAAAGCTGCTTGGTCATGATGCCGCTCAGCTTGCCAGATCTCATCTTCAGACCAGCGTGTTATTTATCTCAGGCCGCCCAGCTGTTTCCCCCTCTTCCTGGCCACGGTGCTTGCATATGGAAAGGGAGTGGGCGGTTCCCCAAAGGGCTGGGGTTTCTTGCACAGAAAGCATTGCAGGTTTAATTCCCTGGCACGTCCTTGTTAACTGCCTGAGAACATGGGGGAGCTGCTGCCGGCCAGAGTTCTGGGCTAGATGGGCAGGTGGTGGACCCGCCCAGTGTGAGGCAGTCTCCAAGGAACATAAGATCCCCACTGGATCAGGCCCAGAGACTCATCCAGTCCAGCATCCTGTTCTGATAGGGGCCGACCACGTGCCTGCAAGCAAGATTCAAGCACAAGAACCCTCTTCCCAACCCGCTGTTTGCAGCAGCTGGAATCTAGAAGCATCACTGCCTACAAAAACTACCAGTGACTCTCTAGGGTAGGTGGTCCACGACCTTTTTGGACCAGAGGGCACATTTGGAAATGTAGGAACAACAAAACAACTCATTTCACAGAACGAAAAACTGGCAGTGCTCAGAATGCTGACCCCTCTGAGTAGGCAAAGCACTACACACCCAAAACAAAACTGGTAAACAAAGACCCCCCCATATATATATATTTTAAAAAATAAGTAGTGAGGGGCAGGGGGCCTTGCTGAGCACTAGGGGCGGGTACCATTGCGGGATCTCCAGCTTCTAGGGTTTCGGACAGGAGTCTCTCTGTGCTCTTGCTGCAGGTATTGTGGCTTCAACCCACACAAAAGCCCCTTTCCGTACAGAGCCGGGATCTATATAAGGTTGGAGCTGTGCTCAGCTGCTCTATTTACCTGTTTGGAGGGCATTTTGCCCGCTACGGGTAGAAAAAGCATCCTTCCATGTGGCTTCCCCCTGCTGCTGGCACAGGATAGGTTGCCATGTGCTACTCGTAAGGCAGTGCAAGGGAGGAGCTCGTGGCTGCAGCCGAGAGCCCCATTTTTGCATATCCTTGGGGAGGAGGGCCGTAGCTGAGTGACACAGCGTGCGTGCAGAAGGTCCCGGGTTCAATCCCAGGGTAACAGGGGCAGCGGAGCTGAGAGACGCCTTTGCTGGAGACTCTGGAGAGCTGCCGCCACTCCCTGTAGACAAGGATGTGTGTGCAGCCAGTGGCCGTCATCCCTGACCATTGTCCATGCTGGGAGAGGAAGAACACAGTTGAACTACAAATCCCATCATCCCTGACCATTGGCTATGCTGGCCTGGGGGCTGATGGGAGTCCAGCAACTTCTAGAAGGCCACCAATTCCTGCCTCCTTTCTGTGTACGCAATACTGAGCTAGGTGGAGTTCTGGTCCGGCTCTGAAAGGCAGCGCCGTATCTGCCATGCTGTGGTATGTCTTGCGCTCATTCCCCCCTGGCCTGTGAGTGCTTTGCCAGCAGTCTTCCTCTCTCACCGCCTTTCTGTTCAGCCCGATACCCCCCATTGCTCCGAGATGGGACAACGCTCCGTAGGCATCTCTCTTTAAAACAGAAGCAGAAAACTTGACTAAATTACGATCCCGGGAGCAGATCCCACTCTCATTTCTTAAGCTGTTCTAAAACATGAAGCCTCTTCTTTATTTATTTCTCTTATTCTCTCCCCCCACCCTCAGCCAGCGTTGTTCTGGCAAACCTCTCCCTGACCCCCTTTTTTTATTTTGCTTGAAACCAGCTGGGTTGGCATGGCATTAACTGAGGCGGGGGACGTGCCCCATCTTTTGGTACTCAACTAACCTTCCTTTTTCTTTTTTTTTTGTCCTCTCTCTTCTCTCTCTTTCCCTCTCTCATTTTGTTTTTCCTTCTCCTAATCTCCTCCTCTTCCTCCTCCTTCCTCTTGCCTCTGCACAGAGCGTCTGTACAGCCAGCTTGAGAAAAACCGGCTGCTGGCCAATGAGCTGAAGTTAACCCTGCATGATCTGTGTGACTGAGAAGGGGGTCTCTCCTCTGATCCTGTTTAAAGCCAGCTTTATTTGGCGAGGCGCTGGGGGGGGAGCCTGCCGGACGCAGACTTGAAACCGGAGCGCACACTCTTCCTCCCCCCCCCTTTTCTTTCTAAAGACTGGCTGACTTAGGACACTTATTGCAGTTTAATTGGAGCACTTGATGATGCTTAGCCTTCTTAATGTACTTATTTTTCTAAGCTTTTTGTTTTTCTACAAAAGCAGGGTATTACTCACCGCCTGCTTTCTTGGCGCAGTAGGTTGCTAGCACAGGCCTGGTAGAGTGTTCATCAGCCTCGGGAGTCCCCAAAGCTTGTTTTGGACTACAAAACCCATCATCTACAGCCAGCTTAGCCAACGGCGGAGGATGATGGGCCTTGTAGTCCAGCAACATGTGGGAACCCAAGGTTGACAGTAGTAGCTTCTTCTTGTAGATGCAGGCTGGGGAATCTGCAGCCCTCTTGGACTCCAAGCTTCTTGCTTCCAAGACACCCCAGATTGTTGATTGAAGCTGGTGTGAATTGGGGGTGCTTCACATCACCTGGAGGCCCGCAGGTTCCCCAGCCCTGCTGTAGAAGACTAGCATAGCAGTGGCTGCTTAACGTTCTTGGCGTGGGGCGGCTCTAGATTTCTCTCCCCACCAGGCAAAGCTCCTGTAGCTACTTCCGTTTACACCCCTTTCTATGACGCGGGTCTTCTGTAGCTGGACATTCTTTCTTTTTTCTCTCCCTGCTCCCTTTTAGACCCCTCTTGCATGGATTGGCTGACTTGGTTATTTCCAAAAAGTTATCCTTTTCTTGTACCAATAAAACCACTGGCCCACTTGGTTACGTGCCTGGCGTGTCCTTTCCCTGACTTTGCTGTTTCTTTTGTTGGATAAATGTTGCTGTCTCGCAGGTATTTTTTTTTAAAAAAAGGTGTGTGTGCGCACACACACTTTTCGTTCCACGGAGGAGATTGGGTAGGTATCAACCTCTGGAGCAACGCCTGGACAGAAGGGGGCACCCTGTCGCTATGGGAACAGTGACCAGAATGGCGTAACCACGCCGGAAGCAACTGGACGCTGGTCCACCGATCAGGGGAAACCCTTTGATGCTTGGTCAAATGGGACATCTGCGTCTGCCATCTTGGGGACTCAACCAGCTATCCTCAAAAGGCAATCGCCTACTTCATTTATTCTTTTGGCTCTTTCCAACCCACCATTCTGAAGCTTGGGAATGCATGGGAGCTGCCCACTCTCCTTCCAAAACTGCCAGAGGAGCAGAAGTCTGCCCGACTCATCTCAGAATCACACGCTTCCATGTACGGGTTGCACTGCGGCGATAGGTCTGCCTTCCGCCTGCCGTTCGGTTTTTTGAGATACCGCGCCCGCCATTGCTGCTCTGCTTGCCGGCGTCTCGATCCCACTGCCCCCCCCCAACCCAAAAGGGGCCGTGCCTTCTCTCCAGCCTGCTTTTAAATCCCCCAACCACACGTGGCTTCCTTGCAGACAGGGCGGGATCTAGGGAAGCGTTCACGTTCCTCCTTGAAGTGGGCGCGAGGGAGCTTTTAAAAAGGCACAAGGCTCCACGGTGTCGCCTCTGCATGTCGGCCATGGCTGTGTCTGGGGTTTGTCTGTTTTTCAAAAAGGTCTTTTTAGCTTTGCAGCCAAGGCATGACAAACGAGGCAATTGCTTGAGCTTGGTTGGAATTTTATATGTACGCCTCTCTGTGGGAGTGAATATGGCACGCAAGGCATTTCCCCCTCAGGTAAAAAAAAGCCCACATTGTGATCAGGATTCTAAAGTTGCACAGGTACAGAAAAAGCCACAGGGGGGAGCCCTGGGATCGCCATCCAATTTTGGGAGCATCTTAGCTTTAATAATAATATAAATAAATAAATAAATCCCCAAGCTGCATTTGAAAGTTTGCTGCTGTAAATCTCAGGAGCCGGAGAGAGGGGGCTGGCATGCAGGACGACCCCCTCTGCATGTTCATTTGGGAGATAGCCCCACCACGGTGCTTACACCCTGGGTGAGCGAGGTTCAGTTTACACCTCCAGGATGCCCCCGAATGCTGTTCACTTGGAACTGCGGGTGGTGGAAATGCTGTTGAACCTGGGTCCTGCTTGCGGTCTTCCCAGAAGATGCACCTGGTTGGGCACTGTGAGAAGAGGGTGCTGAGCTAGAAATGCCTTTGGCCTGATCCAGCAGAGCTGT
Organism: Zootoca vivipara; assembly: GCF_965207765.1. Taxonomy (NCBI): domain Eukaryota; kingdom Metazoa; phylum Chordata; class Lepidosauria; order Squamata; family Lacertidae; genus Zootoca; species Zootoca vivipara. Next base: position 34,415,659 of record NC_142599.1, read on the forward strand.
TCTTACAAGTGGAAGTGAAGGGAAGCGGAGGGGGGGTCCTTGAGCCTTCATGCCCAGCCTCTGCGGGCTTCCTGGAAGAATCTGATCGGCTGCTGTGAGAACAAGACGTTGGACTCCTTGCGTTCCTAGCATTTAAGGAGCAAGGCTTCAGCATAGCCTGTTCTCCTTTCTTCTCTGCTGTTGGCTCAGTCCGGATCAAGGGGGGGGGGGTCACAAAGACGAGCAGCTGAGCCAAAGTTTGGGTGGGGTGTGTGTGTCAAACTGGCCACATTTCCCCCCGGCATGGGGCACGCAACAGCTCTGAAAAACCTGCAGGCCCGGCTGGGTGACAACCAAGCATCTCTGCATGTGGATGGCGAAAGCGTAAAATGGAAGCATGAGGGTGGATGGGGTGGGGGGGTGGGGAGAGACCTAGCGTTCCAGCTTGGTTCGGCGGGTGGGGGGGCAGGCAAACAGAATCAAAAGCTTTTGCGCGGCTGCGTTTGCTGTGAAGGGCACTGCGTTGCTGGGGGAGGGGCGCACCTTTCTGGGAGGGCGCGAGCCCGCTCTGGAAACTCCCGCTTGACCCGGCCGTTCATGGTCTCTGCTCTTCCTTTCCAGATAAACTGAAATGCACCAAAGAAGAGCACCTCTGCACGCAACGGATGTTGGACCAGACTCTGCTTGACCTGAACGACATGTAAAAGACCCCGCCCGCCCGCCCACCAGCCTCACCCTGGCTCCCCCACCCACCCCACTGCCTTTTTTTTAGCCAATCCAGCGGGCAGCTTCCTGCTGGGGCCGGCTCCGTCTTAAAAAGAAAGAAAAGTTGACCTGTAACCCTTGAAAGGGTCAAAGGTTAACCTTCCAGCTCTCGTTGCCAACTTAACCAAAAGCCTCTGCCAATCCACCTCCTCTCTTATCTTCTCTCCAGTCCCTCCACCCCACCCCACCCCAATGATTATGGGTCCATCAGACCGGGCAGTTGCCAGCAGCATCACGAAACGAAAACCCGGCATGCAACATGATATTCCCGGGGGGGGGGGGGGCTGTCTGATGTGTACATTCCTTTGCAATCGTGGGGGGAGAGGGTAATTCTTTTGCAGTGGGGAAGTAAAACACCCCTTGCGAGGAACATTGTGTGTAACACCTAGGGCTCACAAGCTTGTGGGTTTTTAGAGGTCTGCGGTTTCACCTCCTTGACCTGCCTTTTTTTTTTTTTTTTTTGCTTGCCAGGTTTTGGGGGGGCGGGGTTTGGTTGGAACGGGACAGCTCTGCAGCCTGTGGAAAGGTTGCAAATGTCCTGCCTGAGCCAGATGAATGAAAAAGCCTCATGGAATTTATTGAGGGGGACAGGAACGTGGCCTCTGTACAAAGAAATCCCTCTTAAATTTTTTTTCATGGGGGTGGGGAGTACCTAGAAATTCTTTGCTTCTGGCAGAGGTATGAGGTGTCCGTGTGTGTGTGTGTGTGTTGCCAAAATGGTGCAGTCTTAACACACTCTCTTGTGCTTTATAGCTATTTCTAGTTTGGGGAACACAACTATATCAAAATATATCACGTTTCATGATCCATTTTACTCTCTAAACACGCACCTAACTCTTTTCCTCGAGCACCTTGGCCTTCTTCCCTCCTTCAAGCTTCTTACACCTGGTTACTTAGAACAGGCTGCTCCCCAGTCTCCTGTCCCCGTCGTAACCAAGAAATCTCTCTTCCCCAGCTAGGCTTAGCTTGCTCTGTGCTTTTTTTGAGTAAAAGCTTTTGTAGCTTCTGTGTATGGTTGTGTGAGTGAGAGGAGAGGGGCTCTTTTTTATCCTAGTGCTCTTCCGGACGCAAGGGGTTGGTTCCCTCCCCTTCTTGACCTGCGGGATTTTACTGTACTGTCTTAAAACAAAACAAAAAACTGGATACCAGCCGCCACAAGGCCCTTTGCTGTTTGGAGACTTGATTTATCAAGGTGTGTGGGGTTTATTTTTGCCTTTGTGTAAAAAAAAAGGAGGGGGTCGCCTTTAAGGAGAGAGGAAAAAGTGTTCATGGTGTGGCGGTCTTTTTTTTTTTTTTTAAGCGGCCAGTGTGGAAAAAATGAGGAACCATATCAAGTATTTTGATACTAAAAAAACTTGTCTTTTATTGTCTGATTTTTTTGGGAAATAATAAACAGAAGCATTCCCTCCACTGTTGCAACTTTCTTCTTGTTTTCACAAGGGGCTTGTTAATTGTGGATAGTGATGTGAGGAGTAATTACCAGGAGGGGGAAGAGTTGGTTTATAGGTACAGTGGTACCCTGATTCTCAAACTTAATCCATTCCGGAAGTCCGTTCCAAAACCAAAGCGTTCCAAATCCACGGCACGCTTTCCCATAGAAAGTAATGCAAAATGAATTAATCCGTTCCAGACTTTTAAAAACAACCCCTAAAACAGAAATTTAACATGCATTTTACTACCTCTGCAGTTGTTAGGGGACGCGGGTGGCGCTGTGGGTTAAACCACAGAGCCTAGGTCTTGCCGATTAGAAGTTCAGCGGTTCAAATCCCCGCGACGGGGTGAGCTCCCGTTGCTCGGTCCCTGCTCCTGCCAACCTAGCAGTTCGAAAGCACATCAAAGTGCAGTACAGTGGTACCTCGATTTATGAACACAATTGGTTCCGGAAGTCTGTTCATAAACTGAAGCGAACTTTCCCATGGAAAGTAATGGAAAGTGGATTAATCTGTTCCAGACGGTCCGTGGAGTACTCAAACTGAAGCGTTCATAAACTGAAGCGAACTTTCCCATTGAAAGTAATGGAAAGTGGATTAATCCTTTCTAGACCGGTCCACGGAGTACTCAACCAGAAGCGTACTTAACCCGAAGTATGGGTGTAATTGGTTCCGGAAGTCTGTTCATAAACTGAAGCGTTCATAAACTGAAGCGAACTTTCCCATTGAAAGTAATGGAAAGTGAATTAATCCGTTCCAGATGGGTCTGTGGCGTTAGTAAACCGAAAATTCATAAACCGAGATGTTCATAAACCAAGGTTCCACTGTAGATAAATTGGTACCACTCCAGCAGGAAGGTAAACTGCATTTCCATGCGCTGCTCTGGTTTGCCAGAAGCGGTTTAGTCATGCTGGCCACATGACCCGGAAGCTGTATGCTGGCTCCATCGGCCAATGAAGGGAGATGAGTGCCGCAACCCCAGAATCGTCCGCGACTGGACCTAATGGTCAGGGGTCCCTTTACCTTACAGTTCTGTTAATGGTTCTCTTGCCTTTGCTGCTTTTATCCATTTCAGCAGTCACACAATCAATCAGTAGCTGAACTGGGTTCCACACAGCCACAAAACCAAGTCACAGTCACGAAAACGAAAAAGCCACAGAAGCACAAACTCGAAAAACAAAACAAAAGCACCAAATATAAGCTCCAAATATCACCTCCGTGTTGCGTGGGTGCTCGGGACTCAACAGGTGACAGAATAGAACCCTCAGAAAGGAAAAGGAAGTCTCCAGTTACAAACAGAACACATTTAGAAAGGAAGCGGAACAGTAGGGACTCAAAACGGAGCTTGTTTGGCTTCCCAAAAAAAGTTTGAAAACCAGAACACCTATATCCAGGTTTGCAGCATTCGGGTTCCAAGTACCGTAGTTCGAGAACTGAGGTACCACTATACTAACTTCCAGGTCCTATAGGCACGGGTGAGGGGAGCCTTCTGAAGACCACGTCCTATTGGTAGTATAAAGTGGGTGGATCAGCGGGTGCAACTCCTCAACACGAATGCGGGGAACCATTGGGGAACCAGATGTCAATGGTACCTCTACTTACTAATTTAATGCGTTCCGAACGCACATTCGTAAGTCGAAATAATTTGTAAGTCGAATCCCATAGGAATGCATTGGGAGAAAAAATTCGTAAGTCGAAGCAACCCTATCTAAAAATTCATAAGTAGAAGAAATCCTATCTAAACCGCATCCAAGATGGCGGACGGAGCTCCGTTCGTAAGTAGAAACATTCGTAGAGTTATTCATAAGTAGAGGTACCACTGTACAGCTCCCATCAGCCCCAGCAAGCATGGCCAGTGATTAGGGATTATGGGAGTTGTAATTCAGCAACATCTGGATGGCCAAAGGTTTCCTACACCTGTGTGTGCAATTTGGGGAGGGTGCTGTGACATAACACAAAACAACCGCCACGTGAGAGCAGAAAAAGATGGAATCATGAAATTAATAAGAGTGTTTTGTGTCCCACTGTTTAGCTAAAAAGGCTCCCTCCATTAAGAGAGACGGTCCCTGTCTGCAGGCTTACAATTAAAAAATAACAACCCGCACACACACACACAAAATGCAAGGGGACAGGGAAGGAAGAGAGGGGGAAATTATACTCTTGCACCAATTCTTAAACAATTTGTTCCTATAGTGGCCAGTTAACCCAGTTCAAGGATAGGAGGTGCCTGATGGAACTGGGCTTTCAATCTCTTGATGGTGTGGGCGAACTGTCCACCTCCAAATATCACCTGTCCTATCAATGGGGAACTTATATCAGGTACCACCACAGATGTTTCCAGGGAGATGCTCTTTGCTTGTTCTCCCCTGTTCAAAGGTGGGTGTCCGATCCTGGCACACGCTGAAATGCAGATATATTTAACATGTTGTGTTCAATGCAGGAGTGGAACAGAGTCAGTGTACATGGGGACTGAAAAGGAAGAGCAAACCTTTCCTTGTCCATTGTGGAATTTTGAGGGGATGTTCACTGAGACATTTTGTGGGTTGCATTGGCAATCCCTGCAGATAAAAATATGCCAGAGAAAAAGGGTATTGCGGTACTAAAGACCTCATGCAAGGGCATTCTTGCAGTGTACTGCTCCAGTCTTGACAGCACTTCTAAAGGGTGTAGTGCAAATACTGTGCCACCTCTTTGCCAAGACACTTAAGAGGGTACATTATTTTTATTTACAAAGTTCTCTCATGCCGCCTCCAAAGAATAGGACCGTATGTGGCATTCTTCTCATACCATACACGAGAGGTTTTCAACCTTCGGTCTATAGCTCCCTTGACCAACTACATTCTTTCTGCAGCACCCCAGTGGGGCTCAGGAGCCCAGTTATGCCTGCAGAGCTGGCAGCCTCCCGCCCTTTTTTGAACACCCTCCCTTGTGGAGTCTATCCCCAGCCTCCTATCCGCTCCCCTCTTCTCAGGAGTTCTCTGGACAGCCGCTGCCACCACCCCTGGTCTCTTAGCTGCCCCCCACAGCCCCAAAAGAGGTGCTTCCTCGCAGTGCCCCAGAGGGGCCTGGGAAGCACACACACACACACACACGGTCAGCCCCAGAGGCAACATTCGCTTGCGGAGCTTGTAGCCAGGGCTGCTGCAACAAACATGTCAAGCTTTTGGGAGGCAGGGACATGAGAGGGCATCAGAGGAGGAAGAGAAGGAAAGGGCCTGAGGCCAGTATTGCCCGCGGCACCCCTGACCATCATTCAAGGCACCCCAGGGTGCCATGGCACACTGGTTGATAATCACTCGCATATAATCCTTTAATCCTCACAGCCACCTTGTGGAGGTTAGGCTAAGGGAGAAAGTGACTGGCAGAAGTCTGCAACCGTCTTATCTCTCCAGTGACCATGTATGGTAAGTTAAGAACGGAGTGACAGTGACAGGCCTAAACCATAGTTGCCAAGTTATCCCTTTTTTTAAGGGAAATTCCATTATGCTGAATAGGCTTCCTCGCGAGAAAAGGGAAAACTTGGCAGCTATGGCCTAAACTCTATTCCACCCATTAATTTTTTTCCCCAGCAGCAGCCCTGTCCTGTGAAAAATAGGCCAGCTGGCCAGCTTCAAGGTCAGCCGTTAGTCCCCGTATGTTGTTGGACTACAGCTCCCATCATCCCTGAGCACTGGTCCTGCTAGCTAAGGATGATAGGAGGAGTTGCAGTCCAAAAACAGCTGGAGACCCAGGCTAGGTTAGTGCAAGCCCTCCTGCCCTCCTTCATCGATTAAACTTGACCATCCAGCTGTTTTGGGACTACAATTCCCATCATCCCTAGCTAGCAGGAACAGTGGTCCGGGATGATGGGAATTGTAGTCCCAAAAACACCTGGAGGGCCAAGTTTGGCCATGCCTGGATTAAGAGATGACGTCTCCGCACGCAATGCAGACCTCATGATGCCTTGCAGCTCTCAGAAACACGTAAATTAGGAACAATGCAAAAATCCTAGCACAGGCTTCGAGTCGAACCCGTAGACCCCTCCTGCCCTCCATCGATTAAACAGGCTTCATCGATTAAACTTGACCATCCAGCTGTTTTGGGACTACAACTCCCATCATCCCTACCTAACAGGAACAGTGGTCCAGGATGCATAGCTGCCAAGTTATCCCTTTTTTTAAGGGATTTTCCCTTATGCTGAATAGGCTTCCTCGCGAGAAAAGGGAAAACTTGGCAGCTATGTCAGGATGATGGGATGGCCAAGCCTGGATTAAGAGATGACGTCTCCGCACGCAATACAGACCTCATGATGCCTTGCCTTAATTAAGACTGCAGCTGTCAGAAACACCTAAATTAGGAATAATGCAAAAATCCTAGCACAGGCTTCGAGTCGAACCCGTAGACTTCCGACCCCGGGCTGCGCGTGCGCGCAGGAAAGCCCTTTCCCTAAACCGCAAAACGAGCCACGAGGTGAGATGGAGCATGCGCAGACCGAGCCCGGTGGAGAGGCGGGAAAGGGCAAAGAGACCAAGCGCGCGTACCCGATGGGGTGGGAAAGGTGAGAGCGCGCATGCGCAAGGACAGAACGTCCGACGTGCTAACAAGGTTCCTAAGCGCCGACGCATGCGCACAGCTAGGGCTCGTGCGAGACAGAAGGGAAACAAGCCCTAGATCCCGCCGCCATTTTGCGCCGCGGCGGCTTGGAGCTTTTCTTCCGACGATGGGGTTGGGCTGGGCCCCTCCAGCAAGGCCGGCCCTTTTCCTGTTTGGCTTGGCGCTTCTGGCGAGGCCGGCCGGCGCCTATAAGCTGAACACACCGAAGGTGCTGCTGCCCTTCAGCCGGGACAAGCGCATCCCCTTCGTGCTGGGCGCTGAGGGCGGTTGCTACTCCTGGTGAGGGGCGGGGCCTTTGCGAGAGGGGCGGGGCTTAGGCGGGAAAAACTAACGCAACAGTGACATCATGGTGGGCGTGGCCAAGGGTGGGAACATGTTCAACATTTTCATTCATGCCAGAAGCACTTGTTGGCTGTTTGCAGTCTAATAGCCTGACCTACTTCGCAGAGTTGTTTTGAAGGTAAAATGCTCCGTGTTTGGGTAGGCAGGGGAGAAGGGAAACCATGCTAAGCCACTTCAAGATTCAGAAAAGTAGGAATGTCCTTGCAGTGTTTTATTTATTTACATCTTCCCCTTTTCTCCACAAGGAGTTCAAGGAGGTTAATCTAAGCCTCGATTATTGATCATTGAAAACACTCCATTTTATCCTCCCAACAACCCTGCAAGGTAGGTTAGGCCGAAAGAGGTATTGACACCTAGTCATCTTCATGGCTGAATGGGGTGATTTGAACCCAGGTCTCTTAGCTCCTAGTCCAACACACTAACTACTGCACCACCAATTGCTCTCCTAAGCATGCACCTCATGCTGTAGAAGTGCCAGTGACATAAAAACATAGAACTGACAAGGAAATGATATAGTGAGACTGATAAATGTGCCTTCCCACAAAAGCACGCAAATCAATGTATCATTTTAAAAAAAATGCTTACAAAAGGCACCATACAAAAAATGAGAGGAGGGAGAGGGAGCTGAGTAAATTTGGGTACCAGTTCTTACATAACTGCTCAAAGGACTGGGTGGAATTGCTGATAATGAAAGGGAGGAGCCAAGTAGCAGGTGGTTCTTGCCACGAAGAACATGGAGGGTTCCTTGCTGCCTCAGTTCCACATTTGCATCTCTCTGCTCTTCCTTGAGAGAGGGGCACAGGAGTGTGCAAGCCTTGTCTCATCTGCTCTGCAGGTACTCCACACGCCATGACACAGTCACCATTGATCCAATGTACGAGAATGGGACGGCTTGCTCTCAGAAAGCTTTGCTGACCACCTGCTCTACACAGGCCACAAAGCTGGCCAGCGTTATTTTAGCAGAGGAGACAGGTAGGTGAGCTAAAGAAGGGGAATCTTGAAACAGATTTGTTTCTTTAAGGAAATGCGGTCTAGGGTGCCACGCAAACCTGGGGAATGAAGAACCCCAAACGCCGAGCATGTGCAGAGTGTGCCTTCCCTTTATCACTGAATGAGCAATTTGGGGGCTCAGAAAAGTTTCCCAGGCAAGCAGGGATTGTCCACATCCACCCTTATTCTTCCCCTGTTATGAAACACAGATACAGGATTACATGTGGTGGGTGGGAGACACCCACTTTTGTTCCTCCTCCCAGTGACAGGTCATCTGCTGCGTTGTGATGTCATTGTGGATCTGATAGACCATGTTGAGATCATCTCCCGAACTCGAGAGATCTATGTGGAAGACTCCCCACTCGAGCTGAGTGTGAGAGCTCTGGATGCTGAAGGTAATCTTACCGGGGGCAGCCTGTGACACTTGGAACACCTACTACGGTATATTTTTTGGAAAGATATCTATGCTCTGCATTTGGAGACCTCTTAAAACATTGTAACCAAATTTTGGACACCATTTCGAATCAAGACGGCAAATTGCACCTTTCAAAACTGCACCGATTTTTTGTTTTGTTTTTAAGAATTCACAAGCAGTGCTGGGTATGAGGCAGCCAGTCACTTATAAACCCAGTTCTGCATAGCACTCTGTCTACATGATTGTTATTAATAACAACAATAATAATTTATTATTTATACCCCACCAATCTGGCTGGGTTTCCCCAGCCACTCTGGGTGGCTTCCGACAAAATATTAAAGTACAATGGTCTGTTAAACATTAATTACTTTTCTCTCTGGGGTTGATACACCCTTTTGGCCTGCTAGCGGGACTCTTCTTTCACCCTTTTGACATGACAAGATAGGTCACAGTGCTCTGTTATTTTTATTTATGGTGTACGCCTAAAGTTATCAAGCAGGTGGCTTATTTTATCCACAACAACTTAATTTGCATTCTTTGTATTTCACCTGGTGCTTCTGTTCATCTTCACCCTCACATAGTTTTGGAACATGTCCCATTAGCATCTCTCTCTCTGTTGCCGGCAAGGATCTCAAGGTGAGATAGCTTTGGAGCAAAAGCCAGATCAGGACCATAGCATGGTCAGAGGGTTCAAGCCCTCACCCCTCATGCTATGGTCCTGATCCTCCCTCCCCACCCCATGTGACTTTAAAAAAACAACCACAACAAAGAAGCACCAGTCACACAAAGCTAAGCCACGTGACAGACATTATCGCATCGCATCTCCTTTGGCCCTGAGCCTGGGCTCATTTTTGGATCCTGCCTGCAGGGAACACATTCAGCAGCTTGGAGGGGTTGGAATTTGAGTGGAGCGTTGCCAAGGATGATGAGTTGGAAAACGTGGAGCTCTCGAGCAAAATTAGGTAAGATCGAACCCCAAATGGCCAAGTGTGGTTAATAAAATCCTAAACGACACAGGAGGCTGCGTGTGTGCTCCACTGGGTAGACTGCTGAAGTTGAGAGATTTCATTCCATTGCATCCTTGCTTTGAACTCATTACTTCCATCTAAGGAAAGTTGCTCACTGTTGTTAAGTCCTCAGATGCATAAATGTAAGCGAGAGTCCCATATAGCTCATGTCCCCTTCCCTATCTCCAGTAAGAGGGGCATCTAACCTGTTGCTAGATTCCAGTGGCCGCCCCCCCCCATCCACTGGCCATGCTGGCTGGGACTGATGGGCTTTGGGGGTCTTAACAGCGGCTGCAGGTTTTTCCACCCACCCCATAAATTTCACCTTGCTTTTTTTTTTTACTCTTAATGCAGTGACAGACCTTTGTTCTCCCAGTAAACGCCCAGTTTGGTTTCTTTAGGATTTTAAAATATTCTGAGGCAGAATATTCTCCGCCCAACTACGTAGTTGAGATGGAAAGAGAGGAGAAACAAGGAGATAGGATTCTGGTGTCAGGGATCAAAACAGGTGCAGCCGTCATAAAGGTCCGAATACAGGAGCCTGTCTACAAGGTGAGTACTCACTGTGCCCTCCCAGAGGGATCTCAGCAGTGCAAGGCAAGGTCAGGGCCTACCAGAGCTATAGAGGTAATATCCACACCATACATTCAGAGTGCTCTTTGCCACTTTAACAGTCACAGCTTCCCCCAAAGAATCTGGGAAACTGTAGTTTGTTAAATCGAGTTATTAGGAGATCATTCACTCAGCTACAGTTCCCAGAGTGGTTTAACCATCTGGGAACTTTGGAAATAGGAGCTCTGTGAGAGGAGCAGAGGTCCTGCTAACCACTGTCAGCATCCTTTGCAAACCAATTCCCAGGGGAATTGCTGGAGGTTGGACTAGATGACCCTTTGGGTCCTTTCCAACTTATTCTATGATTCTAAGAGTGCTTTAAATGTATGGAGTGGAGATGACAGGTGGAAGTTTTAAACAAGCAGAAAGTGGTCCGATGGAGCCATCGTTGCTCCTTCACCCTGTGGAGATTAAACCAAAGCAACTACCTTGAATGCCAACCATATATAATGCAATAGAATCACTCAGTCCTTTTTCAGTTTTGAAAGAGAAGAATCTTAAAGTGACTGCAAAGCATAATATATAATTCTTTATGTGTACATTTCTCTGCATGCCTCTGGTGGTGTTTTCTCAATCTTCCAGAAAGTTGCTGCTGCGCTGGTGCGCCTGCTGGTTTTGGAGAACATATTCTTAATCCCTTCCTATGATGTCTACCTGCTGGTCGGAGCCTACATTAAATACAAAGTTGGCAAAATAGTTCAGGGAAAGATCACAGGTACATTCCTAATCTTCTGGGTGACTCTATGCATAATTTAGTCTCCTGAAAAGGTAAACAACCGTGAAGTGCAAATATTTAAATGTATATGCACATTCTTATCTCTTCCGACGGGCAGCTAGCTTCTTCCCCGTTTCACAGGAATGGTTTCTTGAGGGGGCGGACTCTTTCTAAGGTTCATATGTAAAAGCTTAACAAGGCTACCGAAACTCACAATTCTCAAAGATTGATGAAATGCAACAGTTACTTACAAGAGATAAGAACGCTTGGGAAGAGATAAGAACGCATGATACATCGTAGCACTTTATTATCGGACTTGATTATTGCACTTTATACTGGACTTTTAAGACTTCGAGCATGAGATTTTGTACACATTTTTGAATCTCTTTGTATATGTGAAGGTTGTTGGTGCGTATACATTTAAATATTTGCACTTCACAGTTGTTTACCTTTTCATTGTTTTGCTAACATTACCGTGTTGTCTGTTTGTTGCTGCTAATTTAGTCTCCTGACTACGAAATCCTACACAGTGTTAGGAACTCCCACTGTTCTAGGCGCATTTTGCAACAGGGAATGTCATTAGCGCGAGCAGTTTCTGAGCTCTAAGTGCAGTACTGCGCCTAAGATTTCAGATTAAAACTGCAGAGGGGAAGGAAAGAAGGACCTTTTTCTGCCTCCCCACTTCCAGCTACTCTCTGAAGACTGGAGAAGAGACCCTCTTAATAATATTAGGGGGGTGGGCAGGGGAAGGACTAGACCATGTGAAAAATGAACATAATATTTTAGAAATTCCTTCCTTCCTTCTGAAGAAGTGTGCATGCACACGAAAGCTCATACCAATTGCAAACTTAGTTGGTCTGTAAGGTGCTACTGGAAGGATTTTTTTTAAAATTTTGTTTTGACTACGTCAGACCAACACGGCTACCTACCTGTAACTATAATATTTTAGCTGCAGTTCATTCATTTTCAGCTTTGCATTCTTGTTATAAAAATAGCACGCCTAGACATTCCGTTGTTGCGCCCATAGCCTCGATTTAAGGTGCCATTTAGCTCCTAGCTTTCACATCTCAGTTTCTAACACTGATGCTTACTCAGAAGGTGAGCCCCACAGTGTGCAGTGAAACTCATTCACTAGTAAGGGTGGGTTGGTTGAAGGGTATGTACGAGTGGTGGCAGATCTGCCATCCTGGACTACAGCTCCTATCTCTAACTAATCGTTTTGGCCTTATAATGCCTTGCCCAGCTTCAGTGCTTTTATTGAGTTGGAAAATTGAATCATATTTACTAGGAATAGCACTGAAGCCGAAGGCAATACTTGATCACTGCCCCGACATCCCTGCTGGGTTGGGGTGGGAGAGGGAGGCTGTGTAAAGAACGCAGCAGCTATGGCTGGGAATAACTGACTGAGCATTGCCAACCCTTTATCTCCACAGAGGTGCAATTGCCTCTTGAGCATTATGAGCTGGAGCTACAAGACGCTGTGAAGGCGCCTAACGCTTCTGGCCTCCCTGTGGCCAAACTGGATGCAAAGACAGCTACCATCACCGCCATTCAGCTGGGACAGGTTAACCTGGTCTTAGTCCACAAAAGTATCCTTAAAGAACTTAGACTGGGCTGCAACTAGCTGTTTCTTTTCTTTTAATTTATTTATCATTTTCCAATATTGCAACAATCAAATTATTTAACGAAACAAAAAAATGCACATCAAATTCACTTCCCCCCACCCCCATCTGTTGTTCATTTTATCTTTACTACTGCATATCTAAATTAATTCCTTATTTGTTTATTTCCTCTAAAAAAATCTTTTATTTGCCTTTACTGCTTGTTGTATATAAACCCCGCTAACGTTTTAAGTTGCTTACAATAATTTTTCAAATGTTCAACAAACTTCAGTAGCTTAGGGCCTCATCAAACCTAAATCCGGCTCTGTATATCGCTAAGTGGTTTCAGCGTAGCGCCATATCGGATCCGAACCCGTGTTTAATGTGGAGCGTCCTTTGCCCCTTTCATCCTTCTCCTCTCAATTTACGACAAGGCTGAATTCCTTATCAAAGAGATTAAGACATCCACATGCGAGCCTCCTCTGGACTTCCCAACTGCAGCATATATGTTGTGGAGCCTGGATATTTAGGTAAACGGTCCCTCCCGCATCTCCGTGTAGAGTTTTGACTATATGCACTTGGGCTTTTTCCACGAGGGTGATGTGGGTGACAGTGGCGATATGCATCTGGCCTCACCTCCAAAGCTGGAGATGCAAGAGGTGGGGCACACAGCTTGGGCTATGCATACACCGTTCCTTTAAAACACATGACTTCCCCCAGAGAATCCTGGGAGCTGTGGTTTAACCTTCAAAGAGCTACAATTCCCAGCACCCTGAACAAACCACAATTCCCAGGATGTGCTTTAAAGGTATAGTTGCTGTGCAGCCTGTAACTCCCTTTGCAGGGGAATTAATCTCCTGTACCTTTTCTGGTCAGCATGGAGCTGGATTCTATCACTCTGGGAGGGGAGGGAACTTAGAAGAGGTCCTACCTCAGTGGCGGTGAAGGCTGGTGCCCGCTGCCACTGGTAGGACTCGAGGCAGAGACCTATAATAGGGGGAGACATCATCCCCATCATCCTCTTCCCTGCTGAAAAGGGAAGGGCAAAGCTGAGGCTAAGGTGGAGGAGGAAGCCAACAACCCCTTGGGGCTAGTCGTAAGAAAGACGACTGAGTTGTCTAAGGTTGAGGTTCTCATGAAGAGAAGGCCAACAAGGGCCAACAAGGGGGCCTAGTATGGGCAACGTCCAGTGAACACGATGCCGGGTGCCCCAGCTGCTAAATGTGAAACTTGGCACCATGCAGTTTGTTTCCTTTGCCTCATCTTACAGAAATGCTTTTCGTTTGGCTTCCGTTGTGCAACTGATTGCAGGTTTCACTGTCCAGCCCGGCGACAGGTGGATCCTAGAAGTGAAGCGAGAGTATACCATCACAGTCGAAGTGTACGACAAATCGAGCACCAAGATCTACCCATCCGATGTGAGTAGGTGCCAGCTTGGGGAAGAAGCTCAAAGATCTCTCCCAAATGCCAGCATTAACTTGCAATGAGATCCTGTGCATGTTATGTCTGAAATCACACACACACACACCGAATTCCTTAGTAAATGTTCGTAGGATTGCAGCCTTAAAATGTCATCCAGTATAGACATATTTGGGGTAAGCCCCAGGAAATTCAGTGGGACTTAATTCTGAGGAACACGCATAGGATTGATCTGTCACAAAGAACGGAGGGGTTTTGTAGCACATAGTGAAACTATGGAACCCACTCCCACTGGAGGCAGTGATGTCCACCGAGCTAGATGACTTTAAAAGAGGATTAGAGAAATTCATGGGGGACAAGGCTATCAACTGGTGCTTGACATGATGGCTGTGCTGTGCCTCTGCAGTCAGGGGGATGAATGCTTCTGAATTGCAGTTGCTAGAAACTGCAAGAGGGGAGAGAATGCTTTTGTGGCCATTCCTGCTTGTGGAGTTGGAAGGGACCACGAAGATCATCTAGTCCAACCCCCTGCAAGGCAGGAATCTTTCTGCCCAGCGTGGGACTTGAACCCATGGCATTAAGAGTCTCATGCTCTACCTTTCAGGTTTCCCACTGGGCCACTGTGAGAACAGGATGTTGGATTAGTTGGGCCACTGGCCTGTCTCTGTTGGGTCTACAAAAAACAACAAGAGTCTTTAAAAATTGGATGTAGGCGCTGAAGAACTTGAAAACACCTTTCTAGCCTTGTAGGCTTCCTTGGAGTCAACTCCGAGGACACAATGTTTCTATCAATCTGTGACCTTTTCACTGTGCTTCTGATAAAGTGTTTGATGTCACACTGTCCCTTCTTCTGACAACATTTACCCCCACCCCTTGATTTCCAGAATCTTCGAATAACTCACCAGTTTCCCCAAGAATACTTTCAAGAGTTTATATCTTCAGTGAACGGCTCCTACCACGTAGTTCGGGTTTTGAAGGATGGCGTCACCGTCATTGAAGCTGCGCTGGTGTCTGTTCTCCTCCAGGTGAAAGAAAAGTTCATTCGTCGTAGTAGCATATGGATATTCTCTGGCCCGGATTTATGGGTTTGCAATAATATAATACCGTATATTCCGGCGTATAAGACAATTGGGCATATAAGACAACCCCCAACTTTTCCAGTTAAAATATAGAGTTTGGGATATACTCGCTGTATACCGGTAAGAAATACGACCCGGCATATAAGACGACCCCCGACTTTTGAGAATCATAGAGTTGGAAGAGACCACAAGGGCCATCCAGTCCAACCCCCTGCCAAGCAGGAAACACCATCAAAGCATTCTTGACATATGCCTGTCAAGCCTCTGCTTAAAGACCTCCAAAGAAGGAGACTCCACCACACTCCTTGGTAGCAAATTCCACTGCCGAACAGCTCTTACTGTCAGGAAGTTCTTCCTAATGTTTAGGTGGAATCTTCTTTCTTGAAGTTTGAATCCATTGCTCCGTGTCCGCTTCTCTGGAGCAGCAGAAAACAGAAGATTTTCCTGGGTTAAAAAGTAGTCTTATACACAGGAATATACAGTAATAGTAGGTCTTAACATTGGATGTGGGAGGCTAGGAATTTGAGATATTTTGCTAGCCCTGCAGGCTTCAATATTTATTCCTTGTTATGTATGTGTTTTGTGTTTTTCTTTTAAGACTGAAAATTCAGGTCAATCATTCCTCCCTTTCCTTCAGAGTGGTTCAGAAGATTTATTAAAGCCGCCCATCAGCCACAAGCAGGAAGTGAAGATTTACCTTCCCATTATGCTGACGCCCTCCTTCTTGGCATTCCCACACCACCCACTGGACGTCTTGTACCGGTACAAAGTTCAGGTGAAGTTTCGACCAAGACCTGGGGAGATAAATCCCCTAGAATGCCCTTTATTCATTTATCAGTGCGGTACAAATGTTTGCATCCATCTGCCATAGGAAAGATGGTACCCATTCCCTCCACCATTTTGACCTACTTTTGCCTTTGGAGCTTCCAGCGACAAAACCCTGAAGCAATGGGTTGTGTATGACAACAGAGCTTCCCTTCGCTCTCCTCCTGAGCATCTAACACAACACAGAAGGGTTGTTAAGAGCCAAATGAAACATGATCATTTTGACAACGTCTGGTTCCCTTATATCAGCTGCGTAAACAGAAGTGAAGTCACTGTCAGATTTCCAGCCACTCACGCTTACTTACGGAGAGGCTGTGTCATGGATAGTTTAAAGCCTTGTTGATGCACTTAATGATTTGGTTATCTGACAGTGTCGCTGCTCAGTTTTCCTTCTTATATGTGACTGAGTACACTACAGGATTTTTTAAAGAACATAAGGAGAGCTCTCTATCAAAATTATTTCTTAACCTTTATTTCGCACAAAGGAGAGTGAACATTCCCAGCTCACACCTGGGAGCTTCCCCATCTTCCCCCAGTTCCCCCCCCCCCCGGGAGATCCCACCCAGGGAGTTTTTCCTTTCAATTCTTTTCTTAATGATCCATAGCATGGAATTTGCCCGTTTCAAGGCAGCCGCACACAGGGTCGACTTCTTCATTGAGCTATCCGTTACAACCCCAAGCTCTTGTTCCTGGTCGCTCACTTCCAGTTCATACCCATGAGCGTATATGTGAAATTAACGTATTTTTGCCCCAACATGCATCACTTTACACTTGTTTACTTACACTGAATTGCATTTGCCACTTTACCACCCATTCGCTTAGTTTGGAGAGGTCCTTTTCATCAATGTCCTTTTATTATAAAATATTCTACCAAAATTTTAAAAATTAAACAGGACACATGGAAGGAACCAATGAGAATCTCTACTAATACCAAATGGAATAAAAGTGTTAGTCTCTCTGTCTACAAGAGGAGGCTGGTGAAAAAGACACCCTGACATCCTGCTGAGGAAGACCTACTGTAGAAAACATAGATGACCATCTGACCTCCCTAGCAGAAGGGACCTGAGGTTGGGCCTCCTCACTAGTTCAGGCCACTGCTACATTGAGTTTTCTATTCCTGCAGTCCCCTTCCATTGGCCACGTGCGTCCATGCTTGTATTTTCACCAACAGAGACCACTGTTTCTGATCGAGTGACATATGTTCTCTCCAACACCCAGGTGGATAACATCATCATCTTACTCTCTTCTGGGGGTGCAGGCTTAACTGTGCATTTTGTATTCCCCACCCCCACCCTTGCTTCTGCTCTCCAAACAATTCACAGGTGGAGGGAGGCAGTGGCAACTTCACATGGAACTCTTCCAATCAGACAGTGGCCACCGTCACAGTGAAAGGGGTGGTCACAGCAGGGCTGGTTGAGGGCCAAACCGCCGTGCAGGCCAGAGATGTGCAGAACCCTTTCCACTTTGGGGAAATACAGGCAAGTCTTTCTGCAGCATTGGCGCAAGTTGAATTGCTTGCTGGGTCAAAACCCCAGCCTACAGGCTTAAAACTCAGTCTGAAGAGAGGCCTTGGGGTGTTCTGAATCCCTAGAGAGCTGACTTTTTACCCCCTGCCCCCACTCAGGTGTATGTGCTAAAGCTCTCAAAGATGGAGATCTTGCCATTCCATGCAGACACTGAGATTGGACAGACCTTGGAAGTCCCACTCAGGATGTACCACATTGAGAAAGAGACGGGGGAGACCATTGCTTTCACGGACTGCTCACTCTTACCCCTGGATGTCGGCATGGATAAGCAAGGAGTGTTTTCCCTGGATGAAACGGGTAAGAGGGCAGTTCTCTTCACTTGCTCCCTAACATAAATGTCCTCTCCTGCCCTCCTGTTTTAGGCCTCATCTTCTCTAGGCATTTGAAGCAGTAGTGCACCGCTTTAGACAGCCATGGCTTCCCCCAAAGAATCCTGGGAGCCAGTGCCATCGTGTGGGTGGAGCCACAGGGGCAGTTGCCCTGGGCGCAAAATTCTTAAGGGCGCAAAATTTCAAAAGAAAAAGAAAGTAGTAATAATAAATGAAAAATAGCACACCCTCCCCCTCACACATAGCCCAGTGTTTTCTGTGGGTGGACTAAGGAGCAGATTCAGGGGACGGCTGTTTGCATGGGCTTTAGAAGGACACCCGCTCTCGACCAATGCCCCATTGTGCTCTCCACTGTACTCGACAATCACGGGGCGCTGTGACTGCCATCTGGGCGGGTTGCTGAGCTATTGCCCCTTCATTCCAAGTTCTGGAGATCAACCCCTCTTCCTGTGCTTGTAGAAAGAATAGTTGTGCTCCTGTTTGATAGGTAAGCAGAAAGCTGGCCCACAGTTCTGCTCCACCATCCATCTAGCAGCCAAGTCTCTCGGCCATACACTGGTGACAGCCAGTGCTACCATCTACGAGGAGTATTTTGACACGAGTGCCACCTTTGCTGCTTATGAACCGCTCACGGTGAGGAGGCGCCAACTCTATGGTAGTAGTGGGTGGAGGGTGGTGCTACAGTTTATTTCTGTTCTCTCTCTTTAATTCCTTTTGCACTGAGGGAAGGGCCACAGCTAAGGGGGTGAGCATTTGCTTTGCTTGCAGAGGGTCCTAGATTACGATCCCCAGCAGCAGCATCTCCAGGTCCCCCCTGCCTGACACCCCGCAGAGCCACTGCCAGCCAGTGTGTAGACAGTGCTGAGCTAAATGGTCTAGTTCAGTATAAAACAGAGTCCTTCGTTTTGATGTTCTTTGTCTGCAACGTGATCTCTCATCTTACTAGCTTCCCAGCAACTAGGGATGTGAATGGTGGTTAGAAAGCACAGGCCTCCCTATTGGAAGAACTACAGGTGGGGAACCGGGGTGGGTGGGTGTCCTTGGCTCAATTCTTTGCAGGCCAGGGGAGTGTTTACTCCTTTATATAATGACTAGGCTGTGAACCCTGTGGAGGTGGCTTTGGTGACCTGGCATTCCGTGAAGGAAATGGTGTTCGAGGGAGGGCCCAGCCCATGGGTGTTGGAGCCGTCCCGCTTCTTCTTGGAGCTGAAAGTGGAGCATAAGGACAAAGTCCACGTGAAGGAGGTTCGTTTGCCAGCCAAGAGGAAGCAAAACCAGTACATTTATCGGACCACATGCCTGGAGCTGGGGGAACAGGTAGGAGGAAGGTGTGTGCGTACTCTCCCCCCCCCCCGGCAAGACATTAACATGCCTAAGAAGCGTAGTGGCCGATAAGGAGAGGCACAGCCTCCATAGCGCATCTTACAGAAAACGGCGCTATGATAGCTGCAGCTGTGCTTGGCTTATCCTCCCTTCTAGCTGTATGCACCATCCACAGTGATGCCCCTGTTCCAGATTCAGTAGTTTGGAGATTTCAGCGTTTGGCTTTCTTAGTCTAACGCTTTAAACTGACCAAAGGCTCTGGTTACATCTAAACTTTATGCTTGGCTACATTTGCAAGGCCTGCTGGCTGACAACCACTCTTCCTTTGCTGCTTCCCCAAAGGTGTTTACGTTCCAGGTGGGCAATCATCCGGGCGTGCTAAACCCCAGTCCCGCTGTGGAGATGGTGCAGGTGAGGTTCATTTGTGCCCACCCTGCCAGCATGGCCGTGACACCTGTGTATAAGCTGGCAGCTGGCACTCCGCCTTGCCCTTTGCCTCAGCACCACAAGCAGCTGGTAAGTGTTCCGGGAAATGCTCGAAGCGCCACTGAAGCGCCTCAATGCGCTCTGTTTGTTTGGGAATCTTGGGAAGATGTTGGACTGTTTGTTTTTTAGCCAGAAATTGGGCTCAGAAAGTTTGTATAACTGCAAGGAAAGTCCTTGTAGGGAAAATAGATAGAGATAGATAGATAGGTAGAATTTAAACAGTGCTTTTTCTGGGAGTAGTCAAGGGTACGCAGTACCAGCACCACTTTTCCTAGAAGATAAGCACTGGATTTTAATATATATCTTTTAAATACAGTTGTACCTTGGATCTTGAACACCTTGCGACTCGAATGTTTTGGCTCCTGGATGCCACAAATCCAGAAGTGAGTGTTCCGGTTTGCAAATATTTTTTGGAAGCCGGACGGCTGACACGGCTTCCGCGGCTTCTGATTGAGTGCAGGAAGCTCCTGCAGCCAATTGGGAGCTGTGCCTTGGGTTTTGACTGTTTTCGGAAGTCAAATGGACTTCCGGAACGGTTTCTGTTTGAGAACCAAGGTACGACTGTATATTAATATTTTGTTGGGAGCCGCTCAGAGTGGCTGGGGCGACCCAGTCAGATGGGCGACATATTATTATTATTATTATTATTATTATTATTATTATTATTATTATTATATTTGCTGCCAGCCATTGTTATCAGGGTTTTATCTTTCTTTAGTAGACCAAATCTTTTAAATCAGAATCAGTCTAACTGATTGATTAGTTAAATATGGAAGATAGGTAAACTATCTTCCAAGGTGTCATCATAGTTACCTTTCGAGTTCTGCTGCCCTTGCTTTGCAGAGCTTCTGTGCTTTGGCTCCGTAGATCACAAAAGTGCGGTCCTTTCCCAGGTTCATCTCGCACGCTGTTAAATGCAGGCTGCCTCCGGTGTCTTTTGGGATGCCTTGCAGGTCCCCGTGTCCAGTTTGAGGAACACCGTTTTGGAGCTAGCTCTGTTCGACCAGCACCGGCGGAAGTTTGATAACTTCACCTCCCTAATCCTGGAATGGATATCGGCCAATCAAAGCCTTGCTTACTTCACTCTACCGAGGTCCATGCAGATGGTACCCAAGGACGATGGGACTGGACAGACCAGGCTCCATGGTACGACTCAGCGCTGCGCTTCAGCAGAGATACCAGCGGCTACTAATCAGGATGCCATCTTCTCCCTCCACTCCCAGAGGCAGTAATATGCCTCCGATATAATACCTGTTGCTGGGAATTGCATATGTGGAAGGTGGTGTTGTGCTCGAAGTCCTGCTTTCGGGTTTCTCATTGGGCATCTGGTTGGCCACTGTGAGAACAGGATGCTGGATTAGAGGGGCCATTGATTTGATCCAGCAGGCTCTTCTTATGTTCCCAGGCCCTTGAATGAAGAGACTCTCCAAGCCCCTGTAGCTAATAATAATAATAATAATAATGTATTATTTATACCCCACCCAACTGGCTGGGTTTCCCCAGCCACTCTGGGCGGCTTCCAACAGAAAAATAAAATTGTTGTTGTTTAGTCGTTTAGTCGTGTCCGACTCTTCGTGACCCCATGGACCATAGCACGCCAGGCACTCCTCTCTTGCACTGCCTCCCGCAGTTTGGTCAAACTCATGTTCGTAGCTTCGAGAACACTGTCCAACTGTCCAAAATAAAATACAATGATCTATTAAACATTAAAAGCCTCCCTAAACAGGGCTGCCTTCAGATGTCTTCTAAAAATCTGGTAGTAGTTTTTCTCTTTGACATCTGGTGGGAGGACATTCCACAGGGCGGGCGCCACTACCGAGAAGGCCCTCTACCTGGTTCCCTGTAACTTGGCTTCTCGCAACGAGGGAACCACCAGAAGGCCCTCGGAGCTGGACCTCAGTGTCCAGGCAGAACAATGGGCGCTCCTTCAGGTATACTGGACTGAGGCCATTTAGGGCTTTAAAGGTCAGCACCAACACTTTGAATTGTGCTCGGAAACATACTGGGAGCCAATGTAGGTCTTTCAAGACCGGTGTTATGCGGTCTCAGCGGCCGCTCCCAGTCACCAGTCTAGCTGCCGCAATCTGGATTAGTTGTAGTTTCCGGGTCACCTTCAAGGGTAGCCCCACGTAGAGTGCATTGCAGTAGTCCAAGCAGGAGATAACTAGAGCATGCACCACTCTGGCGAGACAGTCTGCAGGCAGGTAGGGTCTCAGCCTGCCTACTAGCTAGAACTGCCACCACCAGTGCTTTTTTATTCTCTCAGCCCTGCTTCTACTGCACAATTTGGAAACCATGGGAAAGGAGAGTTTCTGTTATTCTCACACCCTGCTTGCGGGTTTCCCACTGGGACATCTGGTTGGCTGCTGTGAGAACAGGATGCAATAGACTAGATGAGCCATTGGCCTGAGCCAGCAGGGCTTTCTTTACATCTTTAAATGGGTTATTAATTATTTTGTTTATTGCACTTACGTCCCACTTTTTTCTTCAAGGAGCTCAAGGTGGCTTTGCATGGTTCTCCCAAGTGCTTTTCTTATAGGAAAAAGGGTGCCGGTACCCAACATGAATTAGTAGTTACTCCCAAAAACAAACAACTCTGTGGGGTAGCTTTGGCTGAGGGGCAGTGTCTGGTCACCCAGTGAGCTTCATGGCCAAGTGGGGATTTGAACCCTGGACTTTCATGTCCTAATCCAGCACTCTAACCACTACAGTACACAGTAGCACTATCTCAGCTGCAGAAGCATCTATCCTGCTGCAGCTTACTGGGATGAAGTGGGGAAGTTGGCATGGTGCAAACACCTAGGCAGGTGTGCTGGATTGGCTCCATGGGTGTGTTTGCACCACGCTAGCCTCCCTGCCGCCTCGCTCCTCTTCCTCACAGTAAGCAACAGCGTCCCACCTGCCAGGATGTTAGTGTTGTGGCTCTGCCCCACCTGGCGAGTCCCCTTTTGCTCATCCCTCTAATTTTTTTTTTTTTTTGAAAAAAAACAACTTGCTGTATCTCACATGCAAGAATGCAGTCTCCCTCATACCTCCCTTCCTATGTAAGAATGGCAATTTTTAAAATACATTTGTTTCAATTTCTGCTTCCTTTTCTCTCCCTCCCTCCCAATGCTGTGTCTGCATCTGTTTTGGTCCCAGGACACCAGCTCCTTGAGGTGCGGCAGATCAAAGGGACGGTGTTGATCTCTGTCAACTTTGTGAAATATTCTGAGAGAGGGAGCCCAAGAGTGAGTAGAGGGGAAGATTGCTCCATGGAGAGGGTGTTGTTGCGCTGAGGTCCTTCCTTGGAGGCTTTTAAGCAGAGTTTGGGTGACCATCTGTCCTGGATGCTTTAGCAGAGATTCCTGCACTGTAGGGGGGTTGAACTAGGTAACCCTCAGGGTCCCTTCCAACTCTACAATTCTGTAAGCATGGTAGATGTATGTAAGAACTGCACTGGCTGCCTGTTTCCTACCAGGCCAAGTTCAGGGTGTTACTGTTACAGTGGAACCTTGGTTTTTTAATGTAATCTGTTCCAGAAGACCGTTTGACTTCCGAAACATTCGAAAACTGAAAGCGGAAGCCGCAATACAACTTCCGAAACATTCGAAAACTGAAAGCGGAAGCCGCAATACAACAGGGAAACTCAAAACGGAAGCTGCCTAGCACGTTCGGCTTCCGAAAATCTTTTGATTTTCAGCGTAATGGGTTTTCAGCGTAATACAATACAGTGGAGGTGTTTGACAACCGAGGCTCCACTGTAGTATACAAAGCCCTTAACAATTTACCTGTGGGTTCACCTTTCCCCATATATGCCCACTTAAAAAGGTAAAAGTAAAGGACTCCTGACAGTTAAGTCCAGTCGCAGACGACTCTGGGGTTGTGGCACTCATCTCGCTTTATTGGCCGAGGGAGCCAACATTTGTCCACAGACAGTTTTTTCAGGTCATGTGGCCAGCATGACTAAGCCGCTTCTGGCGAAACCAGAGCAGCGCACGGAAACTCCATTTACTTTCCCACCAGAGCGGTACCTGTTTATCTGCTTGCACTGGCATGCTTTCGAACTGCTAGGTTCGCACTTAACTGCTCTAATTTGCAAACAGGTGCCATGTATTATTGTTGTTGTTGTTGTTGTTGTTGTTGTTCCCTGCCGTTTTCCCTGATAGGAACTCAAGGCAGCTTATAGAAAAAAATTGCAGATGGCCTGGCCTGGTCTTGAAAACAGCAAAAACCATGGAAGTAGGGGATCAGGGCCCATATAGTGCCAACGCCCCAGTCAAGACCAGAGAAGAAACAATTGCCCTCTCCCACATCTCGCAATATGATTGTCTCATCAGAACCATCCTGCCCCCCCCAAAACCCCAGTTTCCCTGAGAAAGGAGAGAACACCTTACTGCCTAAGCTTCTCAAGTCATTTTGCAATGGAAAAGGGAGAAAACTAAAGATGCAGCTGGGCTCTCTATCATGTCAGCTTTGGTGCCATGAGAAGGGATACCTAACATACCAGATTAACTGCCCCATCTGAGTCCCCTTGGGCTGCAAGTATGTGTAGGGGAAGTAGGCACCAGAACTCATCCAGTATCACATGCAGTTAATTTCCTGCTGCTAGTTTTCATAAATACTTGTGATACCTGCCCCACATTTGTAAGAAATCGATCTTTTAGTGTATCAGCCCCCAAACTTTCGAACTCCCTGCCTCTTGACATCAAGCAGGCACCTTCACTGTGCTCTCTCCCAGTGGCTGCTCAAAACATATTTAGGAGAGACAAAAAGGGACACCGCGAGGCAGTCATCTTAAAGCGGCTTTAGAAGGGGCTTAGATCCACAGAGGATAAGACGTATCCATGGCTCCTAATCAGTATGGCTGTATTACCTCTAGTATCGGAGGCCTCTGAAGACCGGGGGCTACGTCTTGCTCATGGGCTTCCCACCCACATCTGGCTGGGCCATGGGGAGAGCAGCGTGCTTTACTCAACAGGCCCTTGGGTCTGGCCCAGCAGGGCTTTCCCTTGGTTCTTCTTGGGTGTGCACAGATCTGTTTCCTGCAGGAAAAGAAAAAAAGGGCCCAGGTTTCCTTGGCGTTGGCCTGCCTTCTGCGAAAACACCCTGAGGCAGCATTTCTTGTCCTTTACTTTCTGCACACAGGAGGTCTCTAACTCCCCTGCCTCTGCCACTGTGGAACTCATGCTGGTTGAGGACGTGACTGTGGTCCCGGATAACATCACCGTGTACAACCATCCCGACGTCAAGGTAGGGGCCAAGGAGCTAGGTGTGGGTCAGGTGGTGAGGAACCCTGCTCAGACCAGGGCTTCCTCCTGGAAAACTTTCCAGGGGTGGCAGAGGCAAAACAGGGCAACGGTGGCGACTCTGACCTTTGAGTAAAGCAGAGCAGCCCCAGGTAAGCCAGTGCTCTGCGTGGCAACATTGAAAGAGTGGTCTTGGGGTCCTGGTGTGGATATTCCCCCCCCCCTTCTGCTTTTGCCCAGGAAGTGTTTGCACTGGTGGAAGGGTCCGGTTACTTCCTTGTCAACAGCAGCGCACAGGAGATGGTGAACCTCACTTACCTGGAAACAGAGAGCGCCATTCAGGTGAGTGTCAGAGTGTGTTGCTCTGTGAGCCTTTATGAGGAGAGGAAGCTAGGGCTTCAGGATCTCCTCCCACCTATTCTTCCCCTTCTCTTAATTTGATAATACAGTATATAGGTTCATCTTCCATATTATTGCTATTGTTAATTATTTTTATTCTTACTACGTTGTGAACTGCCCTGACATCTATGGATGAAGGGTGGTATACAGATTTAATAAACCAAAAATTGTAAATATTATAAAGGAAAGCCTACCCAGGCATTTGCTTTCATTGTGTATACTTATATTTACATCTTACCCATTGTATCACTTGTTGCTTTTGAACAACAAATACTTTACACTGTTTTGTGTAATCCATTTAGACAGCTTGCTTTTCTTTTCTTTTCTTTTCGGTTTAAAGAGTCTATATGTTTTGTAAAACAAAGTATTAACCCTGCTCTCCAGCCGAAAAATAACTCTCAGGGGGACTTGCAAGCATCAGCGGTAAGATAGCCTCAGGCTTCTGATCTAAGAGACACGACACAAAAGGAAAAGGGACTCGGAAGGAGGAGGCAAAAAGAAAAAAAATCAAGCCCTGGCACAATTTCTTACTTACAGAGTTCCTGTAGTAACCAGATTTATTTCAAAAGCCAAAGGATCAGGGCCCTGCCATCTCATACAGCCTGATAAGTGATGTTGCCGTTACCCTGTGAGTGACTGCTCCTGTCACTTTCCTTGCAGGTGGTTCCTGTCCTTCCTGGCTCTTTGACCTTGGAGGTCTACGACCTGTGCCTGGCCTTCCTGGGACCTGCTACAGCCTACCTTCGCATCTCCAATATGTACGAGTTGGAAGTGGACCTTGTGGATAAGGTATGATGAGTATGCGTAAGCTGGCCGGAAGGGTGTCCGGGGCACGAGCAGCCGCTGGCTGTGTCGCCTAGATTTGCAGAGATTTGTGAGGGGGGGTTTCCCTTTGCACAGGGCCGCTACGAAAGGAACACATAACATCACCTGGCAGTGGGACGGGTAGAAACCTTGTAGTCTTGGGGAGCACGGTCCCTGTGCCACACGCACTGAATGTCACTTTGTCTGACTCCGCATCTTAGTCCTCTTGCTTTTCCGCTGGAGCCCCAACAAAATATGGAGGGGTACCGCGGTATGTGTGAGAAGAACCCTGACTCAGTGGTTGAGCATCGGCTTTGCACGCAGAAGGCCCCTGGTCCCATTCCCAGTGGCATCTCCAGGTAGGGCCAGGTGGCAGCTCTGCCTGAAGCCCCTAGAGAGCTACTGCCAGTCAGATGGACCAATGGTCTGACATGGACTAAGGCAGCTTCCAATGTGCCTGCTGCATGAAGAAGATAAGAAGGGCCCTGCTGGATCAGACCATCTCACAACAACCAACCAGATTCCTCTAGGAAGCCCCCAGGCAGAATCCAAGCGCGAGAGCCCTCCCCTCCGGTTTCTAGCAGCTGGTATTCAGAAGCATCCCTGCCTCCAACCATTGGAGGCAGAGCATCGCCATCATGGCTAGTAACCCTCGACAGCCTTCTCCTCCGTGAATTTATCTAATCCTCTCTTGAAGCCATCCCAAGTTGAGGACACCCTGGAACCCTCTGCCTTCTTCCCCAGATTGAGGTTGGGAAATCCGTGCTGGTCTCCGTGCGCGTCCTGGGACATCACCGGTACCCCTTCCGGAGTAAATACTTTGCCTACATGCGGCTCCAGCTGAAGGCAGCCTCCCCCATTGTCGCATTGACGTAAGTGCCCTGCGTCTCCTATGCTTTGACTTCTGCTTCTTAAGGGGTCATCTTTGGGATTGCAAGGCGTTCTCCTTCCCTGATCTCACACTCCACCCAAACAGTTGAAATCCACAAAACCGACCCATTGGCTTTGGGGAGTGTTTGAAAGTGCATAGTGGTCAAAACTGCAAGAGCTGTAGCTCAGTCTGCCTTTTTCTAAAGTTAAATCCCCAATGGCATCTCCTGGCAGGGCTGGGAACGTCTCCTGCCTGAAACCTTAGAGAGCCCCTGCAAGTCAGTGTAGGCAATAGTAAGTGAGACAAACTGGTTTCTTATGCGGCATATTCCAGTGTTCCTTTTTAATCCAGCTCTTTATTCACAACTGTGAGAAGTGGGATCTTACTTGATTTTTAGGAAGTCAGGCTAGGCATGTCTTCCATCCGAAACTCCTGAGAACTGCTGCTGGCCAGTGTAGAAAATACTGCACTAGATGGAACAGGGGTCTAAGATAGCATCTGTCACAGTGGCCTGGGTGGGCTACTTCAGAGTAACGACTCCACACAGCTCTGCATTTTATCCTTTTATTGGTGCTGTGTATTTACAGTGCTGAAAGCAGTGCTATTTACAGATAGTGGTACATGTTGTCAGTCTTCCACAGTACCTCCGAATGGCGATTCGCGCGTTTCCCCCCAGCAAAGTAATCTAGGCATGCTGAATCTCCGCCCCCTGCGCTTTTTACGCAATTCCGGAGTAGCTGGGATCGGCCTCCTTCCTACCGTCTCCCTGCTTCCCTGTTCCTTTCCCCGGCGGTGCCTGTGCTCCACTAAGGTACTCGAGCTCCTGTTTCCACTTCCTGAATCGCCACTCGAAGTCTCCCCCTCCCTACTGGGGGAGGAGCTTGTATTCAGTATGGGAGGGGGCTCCCGGTATCTCTTATCCCTCACAGCATCCAATGATCCTTTTAAAATCAGGTCGTTATTCAAAACCATGAGGTCTGGAATCTTGCTTTATTCTTTAAGAGAAGGAGCATAGATCAGATGCAGTGCAGAAGGGCTCAGGGTCTCTGGGATGGCTGTTGCACGTTTGACAGGCTCTTCCCATGGCAGCCATACTTCAAATGGCAGAGCTGATCCCAGGCAGGGAAACATTTGCCATCACTTGCACTTGCAGCTCATCTTTTTTCCTTTTTGTGAGCTCCGTCATTTGTCTAGCGTTATGCCCAGGACAGTAGCTGTTCAGCAATGTGAAGATGGGTGCAAGAGACCAGCCTGAAAATCTGCTTGGCCTTTCCTGGTGCGCTCCCTTGCCCAGGTTGGACAAAATGCAACCATACCAAACCTCTCCTTGCAGGCTAATGGAGGAAGTGGGTGACTATTCCGAAGTCTATGTCCTCCGAGCCATGGCTGTGGGGCAAACAAGTTTAGTAGCCATGGCCTGGGACAAAATGGGAATCAAATTCACCTCGGCGCCTCGGAAAGTGGAGGTAAGGAATTGCAGCCAATGGGCTGTCAAAAAACCTAGGCACACAGGAAAAACAGTTTGCAAAAAAATGTCTCCTGTGGTTTTAGAACCAGAGGTGTTAAGAACTTCATGTGCAAGTTCTGTGAAATGTTCCTTTGGCCCTGGCTGCAAATTTGAATGAAAATATAATGGACTCTATAGCACAACCTTCTCCCAGCCTGGTGTGTTATACTTGTTCTGGACTACAACTCCCGGTATCCCTGACCACTGGCTGTGCTGGCTAAGGCTGATGGCAATTAAAGTTCAGCAACGCCAGATTGGGGAAGTCTGATCCAGTGTGTGTGTGTGTGTGTATGTGTGCGCGCGCGTATGTTTCTATTTTTATTAATTTTCCAATTAAAACACGATTATATCACATTCATTATTTCGAATTATACAAATACATATCAATTAAACCGAATATTATGCCAAATCATATAATATTTTCTGGAGTTCCCATGCTTCAAAAATTTGGGGATTCCTCGCACCCGTCTACTGCCGTCTTTTTCTAAAGTCCAAATCTTCTCTCAAAATCCAAAATAATCCCGATCATTCCCCACCAGTCACTAAAATATTTTCTTCTTTCATCCGATTTTTTTCACAGCTGCTGAAATAAGTATCAAACGAGAGTTCACATATATTCTTTCTCCTGTGTGAGTTTTAATCGTCCTGCCCCCCCCCCCCATATATCTTCTGTCTGGAATGTCCTGCGCGCGTATGTTTCTAAATACAGCCTCAATTCCCACGTGGCCAAATTTGACTGCTGTTGTGTTGCCAGGTCTTCCCACCATTCAAGCTCATCCCAGAGAAAATAACCCTCATTCCACACAACATGATGCAGGTAAGTTCAGAGTATCAGTTGGGTGAAACCATCCTATTGGCTATGCCCATCTCCCACCCTTCCTTCCTTCTTTCCATGGCATAGGTTACCCTGAGATGAGTCACTGCGCCTACAGGACCATGTCAGTGAATGCAATCCATGTTTCCACTAGAGGAGAGCAGATCCAGGCCCCATCTGTCTTATACATTTAAAGAAGTATTATACTCCTTAAAACAGCTCCTCAAAGTATTTTGGATACTGTGCTTTGTTAAGAGTGCCGAGAGTTGTTAGGAGACCCCCTGTTCTCCCTCACAGAGCTGCAAACCCCAGAGTTCCCTGAGTAAAGGGATTATTTGGTAAGTCACTCTGGAAATTGTAGCTCTGGGAGGGACAACTTTCAGCACCCTTAACAAATGACAGTTCCCAGGATTTTTTTTTTGAGGAAGCCATGATTGTTTAAAGTACTATGGTACTACTATAAATGTATAGTGTAGAGTGGACTACATTTTCAGACCCGTCTTCTTCCCAGTACCAAAGGTTTTGCCTCTGGGAGCTATCCAAAGTCTTGGAGAGCCTTCTCCTTGCCCCTAATCCTTGCTACTGAGTAATGACCTTGATCCAGTACCACCTCCCTTCCTTGGGAGCTCTCCCAGGTCCTGAAATCTCTCCTATACAGCCCTGCTACCACGAACAGGGATGGGGAGAACAATGACCCTCCGGATGCTGTTGGACTCCAACTCCTAACAGCCCCAGCTATTGGGGGCTGGAGTCCAGCATCATTTATGGAGGGCCACATACTCCCTGTCCCTGCCTTACCTAGAACTTTCACTCCTTCTTTCTGCTTGTAAAGCAGAGTTTTTTTCTGCCCTTTCATCACCGGTTTAGATAACTACACAGGGAGGGCAGGCCTGCTTGTTCTCTCAGTTAATTCAGTTATAAATTCATTAGCAAACTGCCTAGAATTGATTTTGCAAGATTAATCAGTTTCTCTGATTAAAAATTGGCCACTTTTATCACCCCCCTCCTAGCCTCCTGTCATATCTGCAGCAAACAGTAGGGATTCTGGTACACGGCATACATTAAAAGCACATTACCTCCCACAAAGAAAGTTTGGGACAGTAGTTTGTTAAGGGTGCTGGAAATTGTATGACTAGGAGGGCTAAACTACCATTTCCAGGACACTTTGGGGGAAGCCATGTTTCTTAAACATATGGTGTGGGTGTGTGGTCTAATTGTCTTTTACGCCTGGCTTTGATTGGTAGGTTGTGGGATCCTAAGTAAAGTAGACCCCTCAATCTGAGGTTTCCCCACTCCTAATGTAGGCCAGGATCCTCTCTATGATAGACTGAGGGAGGGGGGGCGTTGTTCTCAGGTGGTGGCAGAGTGATGTCAAGATCCAGGATGTTTCTGCCTTGTTCTTGCTCTTTGCTGCAGGTGATGTCAGAGGGCGGCCCACAGCCTCAGTCCCTCATTCACTTCTCCATCAGCAACCAGTCTGTGGCCACAGTTAACGGAGTGGGGCAGGTCCTGGCCAAGGCTGTGGGCACAGCCACAATCCTTGGGACCATTCGGGCTGTCAACGAAGACACGGGAAAAGTCATTGTCTTTTCACAGGTACTTCCTCCTCCTTGTCGACCTCAAATGCTCACTTGCTGCTCTGTAATCTGAAACCTTCGACTGCTTTCACCATTTAAGTTGTTTCCCATCCCCTTGAAACCACGAGGCGCCTAGCACCTCCTCCAGTCTCTATAGGTCCCACCAGGGCCAGATTTAGGTTTGACGAGGCCCTAAGCTACTGAAGGTAATGGGGCCCTTTATATGTCCAGCTGTCCTTTGTCAACAACAAATTGTCACTGTTTTTTATGTTGAATATAGTGGGGCCCTAAGCTATAGCTTGCTTAGCTTATACATAAATCTGGCACTGGGTCCCACCCTGGGTCCTGTTCCTTGACCACACTAGAGCGTGATGCTGAGAATCGTGCTGGTTTGTGCTGGCCTGAATCTGGCTGCCTCGATTGTTGGGAATGAGCAGTCAGTGCCTTAAGGAATTGTGAACATTTCATGACTGTGGGTGGTCTCCTGAGCGAGCTGTTCATTTGCCGAACGGTGTAGGGTCTGAGGTTATTGCTGTGCTGAGGTGAGTGTGTGAGAAACAGCAGCTTGGAGCTTGAATTATTATTATTAGTATTTATTAAGTGTATTAGTTGCTTCGTTTGCCTTAGCAACTCAAGCGACTTACAGTATTTTAAGCAAAAAAACAAACGCATACATAAAATAAAACCAGCATTAAAAAATCCAAAAGGCACTTCTATTTTTTAACAAACTACTACATTAAAACACCCCACCCACACAAAAGGAAAGGGATGGGAAACCTTTTCCTTATTGGTAACCTCCTGGGGACTGTATTTCAGTAGGAGGTGGGGCCAGAAGCAAAAGCAGGCAGATCAACGAACGCAAATTGCATCTTTTTGTACAGAAGGCTAGTTTCTACACATACATACATCCCCTTCTGGCTCCGCCCACCACTGCCACAAGGTCCCCAGAAGGTTGCCAACAGGCTGAAGAAGCAATGCATCTGATTTGGTCAGATTCTCCATAGTGTTTTTTGTTTGTTGCTCCTGGAACTTCACAGATCCCAAGTGTGGGGCACTAGGGTGATGACTTTTTTACAACCTCATTTCCCTGTACTGTATCATAATCTGATGAGCTTTCACTAAAGATTAGATAAAATCTTACTTTCAAAGAGATTTGATAAAAAAAACCTCACGCACAAAACAAATATTTATCAGTTTTTTGACCATTTTTGAAGTCTCTGTAAGCAGATATAAAATTGAACCCAAACTTTAGAGTCGCACATATACAACATTATATAGGATCATCAAACACACAAGGAAGCTTTTTTTAGCTGCAGTAACAGTATAGACGCCGCTAGAGGACGATGTTTTGCTACCTCTCCTGTAGGTTCTTTTCCCAGCATGCCCGGCAGGGTCTGCTGGCTGAGTTTTGAGGTTCCAAAAAGGGGCTTTTACCTTGCACAGGTGTGACATTTGTATACCCTACGTTGCTAAGAACACTCCCCATTGTGGAATGTGGTGCTGTGTCCAAATTTGATACAAAATATATATAGAATTGTTAATACAATTTTATGAAATGGTAAAACAGCATACAAAAAAATTAAAAACAGTTTGTGTGTGACCTTTTTAAATATTTCAATGGAATATACCTCATTTTAGTCGTTAATAGGCAAAAGTTCATCCATTTGTGCTACAGGAAATAATTTTTGAGGGAAAAATGAAAAAGTCATCACCCTAGTGGGGTGCACATGGCTCCCCCAATGGCTGCCAGTCCACAGCTGGGTAATCTTGGGCAAACTGTGCCTTTTCTTCTGGTCTTTCTTCTGCCTCTCCCCAACCAGGACCAAGTAGACCTGGAAGTTGTTCAGCTGCGAGCGATAAGAATCCACGCTCCTGCCACCAGGCTCATTACGGGGACCAAGGTAGGTCTGCCCTATAATCACCAATGGACATCTTCTCTGTGAATATATAAGGTTGTAGCTAACAAAGTTCTACTCAGAGTCACGTTTCTTAATGTCAGTGGCCCTCCCTAGCGTAGGACTAGCATTGCATGCAACTGAGAGACAGGCAGGGCTGACTTCTCCCTCCTGAACTGAGCCCATGTTAAGGATCCCACCCCAATTTGTTTTATTTCACTTCAACAAATTGCATATTGAAAATTGCAGTTGTCTCTAAGCGGTGTACAGGGGACTCAACGCTGTACATTTTTTTTAAAAAAGAGTTTAAACTGTAAAATCAGAATTCAGTTAAAAAGCTTGCTGGAATTAAGTTAAACAAGGGGGAGCGGAAAAGCTGATCTCCTGGAACAAGAGCTCACCGCTTCCAGAGTCATCCTGTTCCACGTCATTCGTCCCTTGTGTGTTAGGACAGTCCTCCTAATGTTTATTTCATTTATTTCAACTATCAGCCACTTAATCGCAACCATCTTTAGCTGTCGTACAGGTAAAACAACAATACAATAACTTTTTTAAAAAAAGAAGTTTCATTAAAATGCCTGCTGGTTGTTAAAAAGAAAA
The DNA here is from genome assembly GCF_965207765.1 of Zootoca vivipara. Classification (NCBI taxonomy): domain Eukaryota; kingdom Metazoa; phylum Chordata; class Lepidosauria; order Squamata; family Lacertidae; genus Zootoca; species Zootoca vivipara. The sequence goes on from NC_142599.1 coordinate 34,448,790, forward strand.
AGATTTTGGTAGGTGCTGAAAGCTCAACAGAGGAGGAGGCCTCTCTGAGCTGCCTCTCAGCTGAGAGGGAATTCCAGAGAATCAGGTTCCACAATACTGTACTGGATGCAAGGCTGCTGGCAGATATGAGCTTGTGCATCTGACCCATGCAGGGACCATAGCAGGGACTCCGCCCAAAGAGCTCTGTGATTGGTCAGGGATATAAGGGACCAGGCATCCCTCAAGGCAGCATACATGTGTTGGTCTCCGTGTTAGAACATGTCTCTTGCCCTGAGAGGACCAAAAGCTGGGAAGTAACGAGGGACGCTTTCCTTTGTAGATGCCTGTTTATGTTGTTGGCCTGACCAGCACTTTGACTCCATTCTCCTTTGGGAATGCCGACCCAGCACTGACGTTCCACTGGGCGATGAGCAAGAGGGATGTCCTGGACCTCCTTCCTAGACACTCGGAGGTATGGAGCTGTCCCTCGGGGCGCACTTCAACTCTCAGCCACTGTGGGTTGCATCCAGCGTTAGTCCTACTGAACCTCAGCCAGTCCCCACTTGATTTCATACCTACAGCTAATACAGGGGGCAGGTGCTCTCCCTGGCAGCTTCCTCCTCCTCCTCCTCCTTAGTCTCATTGTTGCCCTTGTAGAATTCAACAGAGAGAAGAGCAGAGGACAAAACCACTGCCTTTCATTGGCTGCGTGCCACCCGCTTTGGGCTCCTTGCCTTCCACCCCACCATTCTCAATGGGCACTGGATCCGCCCATCCCTTCTTTCCAGGAACCCTGCAGCTCCTTCCCTTCTCTCCCAGGTTTCCCTGCAGCTTATTCCGGAAAGTAACTTTGCCATGGTCCTGCACACGAAGGCAGCTGGGCGGACGAGCATCCAAGTCACGGTGCAGGCTTTGGACCCGGATGCTGGGCAGTTTGAAGGACACCTCTCCGAGCTCTCAGATGAAGTGCAGATACTAGTAAGCACCCCTTTAGGCAGCCTCGTCCTCTTTTACTGCTGCTAGTCCTCTGCTGCGTCTGGCCATGCCAGCCGTTAATGTTAAAAGCAGGGGCACATCCCAGCCCTTCCTTCTGCCTGCAGGATCCTTGCTCTGTCCCTTACAGGTCTTTGATAAACTGCAGCTCTTCTCCCCGGAGTGCTCTGCAGAGCAAATTCTGATGTCCATGAACTCACAGCTCAAGTTACTCACAAACAGGTAGGGCAGGGAAAGGGGGGAAGTGGCAGGTGGGTGGTAGCGATGATGATGGGGAGCAAAGACAAAGACTCCACTATTAACTTGAAGAAGTAGAAGCACTACAGAGATGCTAATTTGCAGCAAATCTTCTGCTTTCAAAATGTCTCCAGTTTGGGGGGTCGGTCAGTCTATACTCCATCATTTTTTGGTTTGCCTTAAGGCAGGGGGTGCGGTATATCTCCCTCCTCCACCTGCAGGCCAGATATAGCCCCAGCATGATGTTATACACCCCTCTCAGTGATCCTGGCAATTTCTCTCTCTCTCTGCTGGATAAATAATCCCACCTTCCAGCTAGGATTGAGTAAGGTGATTTTGATTGGTTGGTTGGTTGCCTTCCACATGTATATCTGAAGGTGGTGTGCAAAATATAATAAGCACAGCCGAAAAACTGGACAGCAGCAGATAGATTTAACAGCAGTACAAAGTAGACACCCCATGGCAGAGACAATCCAGTTGGCAAAGCTGGTCAGAACAAAATGTCTCCCAGTCACTTCTGGAAAGTGCAGATAATGGGATGCCTACCAAAATTGCGTAGTCCACTCTAAATTTGGCAGCCCCTCCATCCTTTGTGGCGGTTGCCTTCTAGCCTGTGCGCCCACCTTGGGGTATAAAACATAACTGGTCCAACCCCCTCCACCTGCCAGCCCAAACAGAAGGCATGGCGACTCTTCTTTTCTCTCTTAGGGACGGGGCGGCCTTTGTGAACGCTCAGATCCTGCAGTGCTTCCCCAACTCCTCTGTCATTGAGGAGAACAGGCATGGCGTCCTCAAGGCAGGAGCTGTCACAGGCACTGCGGTGCTGGAGGTGACAGCCTTGGAACTCTTCGGCGTCAACCAGACTGTCATCACTGGAGTGCGGGTAAGGGAGGCTCTGGGAAGAGGTGGTAGTGGCTGCTGTGGATTCCGCGAATGCTGCAAGGTAGGAGGTCCCTGAATGCTGTGGGCAGGGGCTGGAAGACTGAAAAGGAGAATGCAGTGCTGGATAAGGACGGTTGCTAAGTTGAGGACTGCCAACCACAATGGCTATGTTCTGCCTCCACATTCGGAGCAGGTGAGATTTCTGGGTGCCAGTTGTTGGAAACTGCAGGAAGAAACAGTTGGTCGTGTGTTCGGATTCTGCTTTAAGGTTTCCCCTTGTGAGAACAGGGGGCCGGACTATAGATGGACCATTGGCCTAATCCGACAGGCTCTTCTTATAAAGTTGCTGGGGAGTGAAGCAGATGGCAAGACAAGGTACACGTCTTGCGAAAAGTTCAGAATGTCACACTAAAGCGCTGGAGCATCTGCCAGCTTGCTTAATGAGGACCTCTTCCAGATGTTGGTAGGTAGGGCAACAGATGGAATAGTAAAGAGTGCTGTTTGTCTCCAGTTCAACCCTCAGTGATACGGAGAAGATCTGCTCTCTGTTTCGGATAGGTCTGAAGTGCTTAATACAGCTAAACTCACAGTGAAGGCTGCTCAGCTTAGACAAGGCTGTGTGGCCTCCTTTGAGATCTAAGATTCTGCTTTTTCATTGCATTGGTCAAACTTCTGTTTTTATGAGCAGTTCTTATGTATATTTTTATGCCACGTATATCTGTTCGGCTACAACTGGCATTTGCTTGCCTTACAAGCGTATTTGAGATAAATCAGTTTGAAGTCTCCAGGTGTGGTGATTGAAAAGGAAAAAACCGATGCATCCTTTCCTTCCCCCCTCCCAGGTGGCCCCGGTGTCCTACCTGCGGTTGAGCAGCACTCCCAAGCTCTACACGGCCAGCCGGGAGCCCCTGCATGCCTTTCCCCTGGGCATGTCCCTCACCCTCGCCGTTGAGTTCTACGACAGTGCCGGGGAGAAGTTCCACGCCCAGAGCACCCAGCTTTACCTGGCCTTGAACAGGTGTGGCTCAGGAAGGCACGCTTGGGAAAGGGCTGCGTGCTGCATCGTGACCATGGCTTGCTTGGGAAATTGCCACTCTCCATCTTGTGGAAAGTCATCTGTCCTTTTGGGAACTTGGAACGTTGGCCGCTTCTGTGGTCCAGGGTGTGCTCACGCAACAAAGTACGCAGGCGCAGTCATCACAACGGTCAAGCAGAATGTCGGGATCACATCTTAAGACATATCCACCCTATATGACAAGGGCTTCATCTGCTCGGTACATTTAAAGGAAACAGCCATGGCTTCCCCCAAAGGATCCTGGGAGCTGTAGTTTATTTAGGGTGCTGAGAGTTGTTAGGAGACCCTGCATACACACACACATTCCCCTCCCAGAGTGGTTTAACAGCCGGTCCCTCTTATCAGGGAACTTTGTGAACTGTATCTCTGTGAGGGGAATAGGGGCCTCCTAGCAGCATCAGTGCCCTACAGTTCCCAAAATCCTTTGGGAGAAGCCATGACTGTTTAAAGTGGCACCATAGTGCTTTAAATGTATGGCGTGAATGTGGCCCAATTGAGGCGACTTTTAAGTACAGGATACAACCACTTTTAAGTTGAGCTGTCCTACTGTGCGGTCGTTTAATAAACCGCGTTCTTACTGGATCTCTTGGGCTTGTTATTTCTCTTGGTTCCGTGTTTTATTTCAAACGCATTCCCTCACCCGGGTAACGAACAAGCGGTGTAGAAGTAAATTCTTGCCACAATAATGACCACGCTCACACCATACATTTAAAGCGCAACAACGCAACTTTAAACACCCACGGCTTTCCCCCAAAGAATACTGGGGACTGTAGTTAAGGGTGCTAAGAAGTGTTAGGAGATCCCCCTATTTGCCTCGCAGAGCTCCAGGTTCCCACAGTGGTTTAACAGTCAGTCCCTCTTCCCAGGGAACTGTACTCTGTAGGCAGCCCTATAGAAAGTAAATTTTAGTGTTCCAACTGAGCAACTTGTGGCTAGAGACAATCCAGGAACACCTGCAGCTTGTGAACTAGCTGGAGGTGTGATAAAGTCCTTTGTGCCACTGAGCCCACCTGTTCCTACCGTGTTTCTCATATTATAAGACACGTCTTATATTTATTTTTTCCTCAAAAAAACACACTATGGCTTATTTTCAAGGGATGTCTTATTTTTTTCCTCCTCCTCCTGCCGCGGCCGGCATTGCTGCTGCGCCTATCACTATGTCTTATTTTCGGGGTATGGCTTATATTCCTTGAATGCTTAAAATCCTGCTATGGCTTATTTTATGGGTATGTCTTAAAATATGAGAAACAGGGTACTGGGAATGATAAATCCTTGTCAGAATACTTCAGATCTCCTAGATATGCACCAGTAGGCCCTGATCTACTTTCTGTCCCCACCCTGCTTTAGAACATACTCAATTTTTTTTAAATGTACCAATCTAGCGTACTCATTCAGAGTCCCAGCCCACACAGGCTACACAGTATCCATCAAATTCCTAGCTGATCTCTCGGTGGTCCACAGAGCAGAAGGCACCATTGACTGTTTTGGCCAAGTTTGGACGACCTTACCCTGCAGTATCCCTGCTTGACACACTCCTCACGGGGTCAATTTTTTTGCTTTGTTCCCCCAGAGATGACCTGCTGCTCATCCGACCTAGCAACAAGAATTACACCTACATCGCCCAGGCTGTGAACAGGGGGGTGACCCTGGTGGGCGTTTGGGACGAGAGGCACCCGGGCATGGCGGATTATATCCCTGTCCCGGTGGAGCACGCCATCGAGCCGAACCTTTCCGAGCCGCTTGCCATGGGAGACGTGGTGTGTTTCAGCACGCCTCTTGTCAACCAAGAAGGTCAGTTGCTGCCTCCTGGAAGTTAAGAGAAGTTGAGGGCAGATAAAAAGAAGCCCTTCTTCACACAAGCGCATAGCTGAACTAGGGAAGGTCCTCCCCGCAGGGTGCAGCGATGGCCACCAACGTGGGTTGCTTTAAAAGAGGATTACACACAGGAGGATGAGGATACCTTCTGCCTTGGCGGTCACTAATGCTTTTAACCAGCAGTTACTGGAAACCACAAGAAGGGATCATTGCTCTTGTGCTCAGGTCCTGCTTGCGGGGTTCCTTTTGGATCATCTGATTGGCCACTGTGAGAACCGGATGCTGAACTAGATGGGCCACTGGCCTGATCCAGCTGCCAGGCTCTTCTTGCATTCTTAAGAAAAAGGAATGGAAATTCAGCAGGAATTTGATTAATTTGTTAACCATATAATATGCCTTTTGCCGAAATGGAGACGCTTTAGCTCATTTTTAGTTGCTGTTTAGTTCATAGGTTTTTATAGATCGTTTCATTGATGGTTTGTTAATTATTTTACATGATTCATGCTGTCTTTGTGGTGTTAGGAGATTATTGTTATTTATTGTTTGTAAGCCACGCAGGTGGCGCTGTGGGTTAAACCACAGAGCTTAGGGCTTGCCGATCAGAAGCTCGGCGGTTCGAATCCCTGCGACGGGGTGAGCTCCCGTTGCTCGGTCCCTGCTCCTGCCAACCTAGCAATTCGAAAGCATGTCAAAGTGCAAGTAGATAAATAGTTAAATAGGTACCGCTCCAAGCGGGAAGGTAAACGCCATTTCCGTGCGCTGCTCTGGTTTCACCAGAAGCGGCTTAGTCATGCTGGTCACATGACCCGGAAGCTGTACACTGGCTCCCTTGGCCAGTAAAGCAAGATGACTAATGGTCAGGGGTCCCTTTACCTTTACCCTTTAAGCCACATTGAGATTCATCTGAATGAAAAGCGGCTTAGAAATAACAACCAATCACTCAGTCAAATGGACCAACCTTCTCCCAACTGACAGAGCTCCGCTTAACCGAAAGGTCTGCCCTTTGACCTGGAACTGCTTCTGACCCCATCCCCATGCATGGAGCTTCATTGTAATCACACCCACATAACTCTTCTCTCACTTTAACGGTCCTGGAGAATCTGGGACACTGTAGTTTCTTCAGGGTGCAGGGATTGTAGCTCTGCCTTAACAAACCACAGCTTGTCCACTAGCCTTTCTGAAACAATGCAGGAACCCAAAAAGAAAGCAGCCATCCTTCAGGATCTGGCTTTTCTAAACCTTGCAGTGTGGTTCTCCAGCCAAGTGAGGTGGCCGAAAAATGCAAATGGTAGCGTTAGTGAAAATAACAAAATTTCAGGGAAAGTTGCTTTGCAAAAAAGCACACGAGTACCTTAAGCAAAATTGCATACAAAATGTGTTTATCAGTAGGAGAAATTAGCACTAAAATGCTGGTGGATTTGCATGAGGACTTTCCCCCCAATTGTGGGGAACTGAACTTCAAGATTGGAAAAATAAAGAGGAACTGAAATGGATGGATTAGCCCACCCCTGCCTGGAACCTAGCAGGAGTCCCCTTGGCCATGACTCAAAAGAAGCCTCATCTCATCACCCCCAGTCCTGCCCCCCCAATTGCTGATTCCCACCACCACAGTCCTTTACTGCTTTCCCATCTATGCTTCGCAATGGGGCCAGGGCAGCCAGGCTGGGGGAGGGTTCCTTTTCTTACTGCTGCTCTTAAAAGGCCTTGATACATAATGGAGGCAGCCTCTGGTTCATCGGCTACTGTTTTATGGCCGCTGTGCCTTCAGCAAAGCACCACAAATTAAGCCTCGGTCACGTCTTCAGGACAAAAGAGTAACCCAGAGAGCATCTGCTGGAATGCCAAGCATCCCTTGTCCCCTCCTATAAAAACACACACCCAGCCTGGAGTCTGTCTCTCTCTCTCCCTCTCTCTCTACTCGGTGACCCTCAAAATGGCCCCGTGCGAACTTCGGAAGGGGCTGCTCTCAGTGAAGAAACACAAGCTGCATTCTTTGCGACTTTGTGCGTAAAATGGCTTAAATATAAAGCACCCTTCAGTCCCGTGGGTTTGTCCACAATCTGAAGGAGAAATCTGCCTGCACTCATCTCGGTCAACCCAGCACTTAACGAAACACAGTGTCAGGCAGTCCTTCCAGTGGTGGCTTCAACCACGGAAAGCCATGTGTGAGGGGATCCCACACAAGGAAGCCAAGAGAATAATTGTGATGCCCAAGGATCCTAGCTCCCAGCACAGAGAAGCTTGTCGGTTTGCATCTTTCTTTTAGCACTGTGTTTGGTGGTGGTGAGAAACGTTGCCATCTAAATTGATGCATGGTGGTTTCATCCATCTTTCCCTTACATAATAGAACACATTTCTTACATCCCATGGCTTGGGAAATTAAAGCTATTGCAGCTCCTTTGATGACAGCTGTCTTCGCTTTTATCCACTGTGTAAAATATTAGAGGACTGCTTACTTGCATTTTAGTCTGTAGAGCATGAGACTCTTAATCCCAGGGTCATGCGTTCAAGCCTCAGGTTGAGAGAAAGATTCCTACATTGCAGGGTTTGGACTAGACGCTTGTGGTCCCTTCCAACTCCACAATTCCTCCAGGCCATTAACACCATTTGATTTTGAAACAAAATGAAGACTCGACCATCCCAGAGCAAATTAAATACAGTGCTCAGCGCAGAGCTGCTCCCTAAGAAACAGTGTCTTTAGTTTCTTTTCCTCTGCCCTCCCAGTCCTTTTTTCCTTTGGTGTCATGGCTTTTAGTTTGTATGCCTCAAACACAAAGAAGTGTTTTCCTTAGGAGAGTAAAAGTTATTTAATTTGACCTTTCTCGTGTCCATCTTCCATTGTCTCCGCTCGCTGCTTCATATTTTGCCCTCGTGTTTTTCTTTCTTTCTGGGATGGATGAATAAAAAACAAAGCATTAGCCTGGACCCCTGACCAACATGCCTTATTCTTCCCAATGAATCCTTGAACACAGATGCAACAGCATTTCCCCCCCTTTCTTTAGGAGAACCTGGGACATGGCAAATCACTCCAAGCGACCTCCTTGAGATGGACACATTGAGCGGAGCGGCCTTCGCAAAGCACGCTGGGAAGGCCACCGTCTTCCACGATATCCCAGGGATAGTGAAAACTTACCGAGAGGTAAGAACCAACCAGAAAAACAAGGCAGCACCATCACGCAGGCATCATGGAAGGCATTTCTACCCACGAGGGTAAGCGTGGGAAGAGGGAACGGAGTCATTTCAGGGAGCAAAACGCCTCCTGGGAGCATGGACTTGAAAGCTGAGAAACCATTGACTTGCCACTCGAGTTGACATCATGCACTGTCCCACTGCTGCTTTTTAAAAATCAAAGTTGGGCAGTGTTAGGCCCAAGCCACCCCCATCTTGCTTGGGCAGTGAATTCCTGCTAGCAAACAGCCACTTCCGAAACCCTTCTGCAGTCCCCATTTTGCTCTTTCCAGGTTGTCATCGGGGGGTCCTCCAGACTCAGCCTTCACCTTGGTCCCAAACAGTACCTGACCAACACTCCAAACTCGTCTGAGTTCCGGGTTTTCATCAGCACAAGTGGCACTAAAACAACCCTCCGAGGTAGGATGGAAGGCACAGCCGCTTCGCCCCCACCCACTGTTAATGGGGCACACATTGGGAGGGGCAAATGCCCAGTCTGCGTAGAAAAATAAATCTGTCCACCCTGGCTGGATTAGAGGTGACGTTGCAAGGAGAAGCCGCATGTCCCCTCGGCCACCACTCATTCTTGCTTTTGAAAGTGTCCGTTTCTTTCCTCTTTAAGGGGGTTTGCTGGGTGTCCCGAGGAATGTCCTGCACCTGGGTGCATGTCACAGGATAAGCAGATTCCTCCGACAGCGGAGGGGGAACACAACCATTGCGGCCAGCAGCGGTTGGTAGCGTTAACCTCCAAGGCGCTGTCTCATCCTGTGTTGAAGCTGTCCAGCCGTTTCTCCTTGTGGAAGCAACTCCCATAGTTTTAACTGTGTGCTGTGTGAAAAGGATCTTGCTTTTGTCTCTCCTGATCTTCCAACATTGCTTCATTGGACAGCCCCCGAGTTCTAGTATGATGAGGGAGAAAATCTTTTCTAGCTCATTACAATTTTGTACGCCTCTTCCTCTCTTGGGGATCCCCCTCCGGCTTCAGAACGTAGCAAAGGCATGGCTTGTCCTGCTTTTCCAGTACTGCTTAGACAATAAAAGAAAGAGCAGATCTCCCCTTTCCAATTTTTAGGTTTTTGCTTCCTTCAGTTGGGCTCATCCTCCCCACGTCTGGTTTCATGCCAAATTGTGCATGGTTCTAGCTTCTGTTTCCTGACCACCACCAGCAGCCCGAGGACAATCCGAAGGGCATCATGTCCCTTTATTCCATCATCACACCCTTGTCTCCTTTTATCCCTTCAGGTCCTTGCAGTTCTGTCCAGCTTAATGCCATCGCAGACCTGCTTTCCCCAGAATCTCACCTGACCTGTCAGGTGGAGTTCAGCATGTTGTTCCCGGACATCCCAGCACAGAGGATCTTTCATGCCCAGTCTGCGTTCTACACTGATAAAGGTAACGGAGGAAGAGTCAGAGGCACGGCGTCTCCTCCGACAGTAACCCAGCCAACGTTTAAAACCTTTTCAGCTTTAACAGCCGTGCACACATCTACCCCTGTCCTATAAGCTCTAACAGCAAGGTGAGGAACCTGTGGCCCTAGAGATGCTCCCATCATCCCTAGCAGGCATGGCTAGTGATCAGGGGTTCTGATGATGACAGCTGGAGTCAGTATTATTCCTCCCATAATTTCAGATGTCATGGGAGACCGAGGGTTACTTACCCAGGGCCCTGTAGTGAGAATTTATGCCCCAGATTTGCACCAGGGACTTCCCAATCCTAGCTCACTACCATCACCTCTAACTCTGTTTTGCCCATAGTAATGTATTGTAAGTTAAAAACATTCTCAGGCATGCTATAGCTCAGTGCTCTGCATCTGCTTGGCATGTAGAAGGTCACAGATTCAATTCCTAATGGCATCTCTAGGTAGGGCTGGGAAAGAACCCCTGTCTGAAATAGCCTGACTCAGTATGACAGCTTCGTAATTTCCTACTGAACTACAACTCCCATCACCCCTGGCCACTGAGCCGATCTTGCAGGGGCTGATGGGAATTGTAGTTCAGACCAAGGTTCCCCATGCCTGGTGTAGACAATGCTGAGCAAGGTGGACCAGCATCCTGAGTCAATACGGGGCAGCTCCCTATCTGGTTTCCCTCTTCCCAAACTCAAGGTCTCTACGCCTGCATCATCACAGTGAAAGACCAGCTGGAAGCCGACCTGCTGGCCCTGAGCACCGCTGGGGGCTCGGTGCACGTGACGGCCTCCCTCCTCAGCGACCAGAGCCCAGAGGGGACACAGAGGCTCTCGGTGCCCTTTCTGCCTGCCTTTTACATGAACCAATCCGAAGTGGTCTTCAGCAGCACAGAGCTGAGCAGGGAAATCGTGGTGCTGGGGGCAAGGCGAGTGACTGAAGAAACGGAGGCAAGTCGAAGGCTCAGGACGCAGCAGCCACATTAAAAGCCCTGCTCCAGATGACTGCAGCACTGGCTTCTGAGATCTCTGGGATGTGCAGGAGAGGCTCTCCCATAGACCGCAGCCATCTGCTGGGTGCATAAGGGATGCTTATAGCATTGGTTCACATTACAACCAGCCTTTGAATAAGGGGTCCATTTTGGAATAATAAGGTTCCCCACACCTGGTCTACGTGTATGGTTATGAAGAGCAAGGAGCTGCATGCATCATTTCAATCATCTCAGGCCCTATGAGCCAGCAGCAAACTGCCCAGTTAGCACTGACCCATTACAGGGCCTTCTTACTGGTGGCTCCCCCTTTACAGAATGCCCTCCCTGGTGCGGCATGTCAATCTCCCACACTTTTTAACATTCAGGAGGAATTTAAAAACACTCCTATTTACCTTACTGTTCCCGGCAACCTTGAAATCAATAGTTGGGAGTTTATGTGACCCTTTCAAAACATTTCTAGATGTTCTTAATTTTGTTTAAAGGATATTTTATATTTAATTCTGTTTGCCACCATACGCTCCTTGGGGAGGAAGTGGCAGGATAGAAATTGGGAAGATGGATTCAACTTGTAGCAGTGATATATGGGCTGGTATCCAGCTAAGTTCTACTTGGAGCAAACATATTTAAATGAATGGGCTTAAGTTAGTCACACTGATCAGTTTCTATGGCTCTACTCTGAGTAGGACTGACATTGGATACAAGCCATTGGTTTGGGAGCATGTACACCTTACTTGAAACAACAGGAGGCTGGTAATTTCTGGACTATTAAGGAAACAAACCTGTTGCTCAGTGGTGGCAATTGTGTAGAGCTTGCAATCAAAAACTTAAGTCTCAGGGCACCTTGGAGACAAGCAGATCCATCCCAGCTTTGATTTTTCAGTTGACCAGGAGTATTATAATAACCTCCACCACTGAGGGAGAATGCAAGATACACAGACACCTTGCCAAGTGAGAACAAGGGTTCTTGCGGCTGCTTAAGGCAGATCTAGTCTACAAAAGCTAATCCTGCATAGATCCTGGTCTGTCTCTTAAGGTGCCACAAGCACAGAGCAACAGACCCCTTTGTGCCGTATTGCAGCTCTGTTTTGTTGTTTTCCTAACAACTCAACTTTCCCTCCGTCCTTCCTGCCAAGGCCCAGCCCAGCTCCCCAGTGATCCAAGTGGGACGCCCCTTCCATCTGGTGGACATGCCCGGGCTTGTCGTCTTCCCAGTCAGCGTGGTCAACCTCACATCCCTCCAGCAGATGGCAGCACCCGTCTTCGTCAACCTCTCCTGCACCCTTACAGGCCAGAGGGCCGCTGTGTTAATGCGGGCACTGCCAGACAGGCATTTGTTTGGTAAGGACCATAGCAGTCAAACCATGAATAGAGGCCTGTGCCTTCATGTGTACAGTCACAGAGAATAATACCCTGCACCAGCCCATAGCAGACAAGTCTTGTCTCTCCTCCTAGACCAGTGTGCTGAATCAGGCCTTGTCAAGCAGCTTGTGGGCTCATACCAGGTCCTCCTCTTCACCATCTTCGCTGTTTTAGCATCCACCATGGTCATCTTTCTCAGTAAGTGGATTGACAAAGGCAGGCACAATATACCCTGGAGGAACCAGGGTGAAAGAGTAAGTGGGAAACTAGCAAGCCCAGATGCTGCGCCCTCCAGCCCCAACTCTACCCCCACCCCTTCCAGGAATGGCCTGCCTCACAGCTTGATGGGAAGGATTACATAGATACACACACAGTTGGGAAAACAAAGACGTTAAAGGTGGTTGTGGGCTCTCTTCCTTGGAGGTTTTTAAGCAGAGGCTGGGTAGCCATCAGTCACGGATGCTTTAGTTGAGAGTCCTGCATGCTCAGGGGTTGGACTGGAGTGGAGTGCCTTCCAACACTACGATTCTAGGACTCTGTGATAGTGACCACCTTTATATGCATTTATTCACTTGAACTCCCATGCTTCAAGTGGAATAGCCCACAAACCAGAAGCGGAGTGAGCTAAAGTATGTGAAGGGTGTTGCTACCAGTGGTTCAGAAAAGGGCAAGGGTGGAACTAACCTTGACGTGATGCTTCGACCCCCACAGCCTACAATGCCTTCCTGAGCAGAGTACAGGCAGTCCCTGTAGTGTACGTTCCCACATCAGGCATGGTACAGACAGGTGAGTTGAAAGGAAGCTTCCCCCAATACTTCCTGCATTCATATCAAATGTTTTCAAATGAAATTTGAAAGTATGTTTAGGGTGTGGTGGGGTGACCTTTGGACAAAACATTTCTGGAGCCCTCCCTTGCATTGCCTGGTTTATCAGCCCTTTGATTTCTCATCTCTGGGTTTCTTGGTCCTGCTGCGCAACCACTCAAGAGGGGTCTCTTGCAGCAATTAACATGGCATTTCACAACATGGTATTCACACAGCCACACATAGCAGCTGGGTAGTCTTCCAACTGGCAAACCATTTCTGAGCATATCTATAGGTAGCTTCAAACAGCTCTTTCTCTTCCCACCCACCCCATTTTATTTCCAGGGTACCTCTCCCCTCCACCCAGTGCGCAACATCACTATTCCAGTGTCAGGAACAGGACTCAGGCCTGGCTTTGGAGCGTTCGAAGATGACCATCACTGGACACAGAGGCACATGTAAGCCATGTATTAAAAAGTAAACTGGTGGAAACTTGTAGCAGCTGTCTTCATTAAATAGGAAGGGCAGACATGGTTGAAAGAACTTTGACACACACACACACACACACACACCAGAAAACAATATTCTGTCTTTATATCCAAAATTTATTGAGTCAGATGGGTGAGGCTACAAGGACAGTGCGAAAGCCATCTTTTGCTCTCCTTATTCCAGAGGCAGCAGCAACAGCTGAAATCCTCAAGAGCCACACAGTTGCAGCTCACATTTCACTTGTGTCGGGACTCCCACCGTCCAAGCTCTTGAGATCCTCCGCACCGGAGCCGACGACTGTGCACATAGCCCCACCCATCCTGGACAAACATCGGCTTAATTTAGTGCTGCTTTCGCCTGAAGGAGCATCCTGCAAACAAGGGTGGGGTGGAAGGCCACACAGTGAACAAAAAGAAAGCACAGCAGCTCTATTACACATGACTTCTCAACCTCCTGAGCAAACCATAGGGGAGAGTTAAACTTACATCATTAAAAGCAAAAAACCAGCCACCCTTCATTCCCCATAGACTCAACCCACAATACCCAAAATCTTAATTACTGGAGGCATGTCCCCACACCCAAAGTGGTTGCTGCAGAAAGTGATAGCTCCAGACCTTCCCTTTTGTTATCTGAACCTGTGTTTTGTTACAAAGCCTGACATAATAGTTACCTAACTTGGGAATTTTAAAAGCTATAGAAAACAGGCAGACTGCCTTAGGGCAGGTTAAACCAACCACCCATTTCCAGATTCCACCTGCTCTAAGCAGCTTTAACCATCCACATCTACAGAAGGGGGGGGAAGGTTACATAATAACAGGGAAGGGGTGCCATTAAACACACACTGCTTAAATGCCACAATAGAAAATTACAAAGGAGATAAGGCAGAAGTGATTTGCTCTAAGAGCAGGTCTTTAAAAACAGCCAATTAAGCTCCCTGCTTACCTTCTGTCAACCTTGCCTTTCCCCCAGTGGGCTGGCACAGCACAGTTGAACAGCCGACACACAGAACCACTGTTTGAGCATGACTGAACACAGTGGTGATTTTGTAGCAACCTGAGAGAGGGAAAAGAAAACACATCACCTTGGATCCACTTCAAAGAAATGGAAGAGGGAGCCTCTCCAAAATGTATAATGCCTAGAAAATTGGGAAATTCAACCAGAAAAAGTGCTAAATGGGATAATTGCTAAAATAGCGTTTCGACCTTGGAGACAAACCTACACCACCCCTTCTCCTTTCAAACACCTGTATTGCTTCAAATCCTTTATGTGGGCTAAAATTGCAAGATGCAGTTAAACCTGTGATTTGTTTGTTCTATATCTCAATTTTTCTATTTGTACATAACCAAAACACCTTAGCTTAAGTAAGGTGTTTACCAACTATTTGGGAAGGCCGTAGCTCAGTGGATAGTGCATCTGCTTCATGTGCAACATGTACCAGGTTCAATCCCTGGAATCTTCAGGAAAGTCTGGGAATGTCCCCTGCTTGCAACCCTGGAGAGCTGCTTGCCAGTCAGTGTTGACAACTCAAAGCTAGATGGACCAATAATCTGACTTTATGTAAGGCAGATGTTCCTGAAGATGGAAAGCCCAATCTCAGTGCTACCAGCATGAAGGCCATGACTTTCTTTACTTGCCTGCTGAATCACACATGTGGGTATAGCCTTTCCAAGGCCAGGTATTTTACCATAGGAGCCACAATTTCCCAGGAAACCATAGTGCTCTGGCATTTCTTCTTCTGTAACCCCAAGACAAGAGGCCTCATTTCCTACACAGACACCTTCTGCCAGTTCACATGCCTGAGCAAATGGCAAAGGTTTTCCCCCCTTCCCATATAATCTCCCAGCAATGCAAAGCAGCAAACTACAATGGGGAGTGAGAAAAAATGTAGAACTATGTGACTGACAGCATACGTGATCTAGCCCCTTGCCCAAAACAAATACAGTGGTACCTTCGTTTTCGAACGCCTCCGTAGTCGAATGTTTCGGAACTCGAATGCCAAAAACATGGAAATGTGCCTTGGAAGTCAAACAGGAAACGTGGCTCCAGTTTTGAGTTTTCTGTATTGAGGCTTCTGCTTTCAGTTTTCGAACATTTTGGAACTCGAACGGACTTCCGGAATGGATTACGTTCGAAAACAGAAGTACCACTGTATATGCAAGTTGTAGGACATGAAAACACGACCAGCCTTGTTTGAACACACGATTCCTCCCTACCTGGACATTTCACATCCATGAAGTAAGAGTTGGGACTCTGGACCAGGCGCTTCTTCTTATGTTTCCTCTTCTCCTCCTCAGGGGAGGGATGCAAGAGATCCTTTGCGAGCTGCAGGGAAAGCCCATAAACCAAGGACTTTAGAATGAAGAACAAACCTCTCAATCCCCACAACACATTTAACCCCCAAGCTGCTACCAAAGTTACTTGTGTATATTCATGTTAAGTAGCAATTTGGTTAGGAAAACCTGGGTGAGGAGGTCCATGCCTACCAGATCTTTAAAAAAAAGCACTGCCCCCTTGACCCCCTTCCTCAAAACCCATCTTTTCCATGAAGCACAGTCTTTTATTATTGGTGAATTTATTCATTTTATACCCCACCCTTCCAAAGTAGTTCAGGGATGCACACAAGTGACAAAAACATCTTTAAGAACAATTCCAGTACAGATGCAGACTGGGGAAGATCTCATCTTAAAAGGTCTGCTGAAAGAAGAAAGTCTTCAGGAGGCACTTATAAGTCAATTAAAGGGGGAAGAACTTAAAATACTACATTTTAAGATTCTCTGGTAGTTTTCAAGTGCCATGAACACTTATAGCATACAAACAACAACTATGTTTATTATGTGGGTGAGGAACCAGTGACCCTCCATCTGTTGGAACTCCCATAACCCCAAACCATGAGCAGTGCTTTGCTGGCATGGAAGACAACCACCTCTAGAGGGCCAGTTTAGCAGCACTTGTTGCTCAAGCCCCCAGCTCAAATATTATCAAGTGGCCTCAGACAACCCCTTGCAACTGAGGGCACTGATCAACGTTGCCCCCTGCCTGCCTATTAACCAACCAGGCCTGTTGCAAGATTTCACGGAAGTATAGTCTCCACAAACTTGCTTTGTTTTTGAAGTCTTCAAAGCCATAAATATGTATCTAAATATACATGGATTGAGAGAAAACCTTGCAACGTAGAGAGCTACCGTGGTGTATGGTCAGAGTGTCAGGCTAGGACCTGGGAGAGACCAGAGTTCAGATCCCTTAATCATGAAGCTCACACATTGCCTCTCAGCCTAACCTACCTTGCAGGGATGTTGTGGGGCATTAAAAAATGGGGGGGGAATCATGTAAGCCACCTTGAGCTCCTTGGAGAATAAGACAGGATACAAATGCTACATACATACATACACACACACACACATATACATACGTACATACATTGACTCAAATAGGCTCACTTTTAAACAATAATGCAGCGAGACCAGATAACCCTCAGCTGGGAAAAGTGGTTTCGCTGGGACCCGCCTCCCAGGCTGCTCTGCTCCTCCTTTCCCTTCAAAACCAAGTTGCTATTCATATAAATCTCTTATTAACGGAGAACATTTTAAAAACCGGAGAGGGGAGGAGTCAGAGAAGTAAATATCTCCCCTCCCTCCCCAGGCCGCCATTTTGAGCCTCCCATCCCCGACTAGGGAGGTGTGAGGGAAGGGAGGGCGACGGGGTGCGTGGAGGGCGGTGGAAGCACAAGGCGACGACTACGAGCGATCCCCCCCCTTTCCCCTCCCCATCGGGACCCGAAAGGCCGAGCCGGGGAGGGACGGGGCACCAAGGCCTCGCCGCTCCGCTGGCGCCCAGGCTCAGCAAAGGACTCACAGGCATGTTCGCGTGGAGGCAGCTACGGCCGAAAAGGAGCCAGACCGGAAAGAGAGGGCGCTATATCCGCTCCGGGGTTTCCCCGCACGGGCGGAAGCCGAACGAAAGGGGGCGTGGTCACCTCGACCTTTCACCCAGCCTGCGCGCTCTTCCTTCGACGACGCCACGCTCCGGAGGAGGGGGGCTGCGCCTCTCAGCCGCCATCTTGGATTGGGGCTTGTCGGGAACGGAAGTTCCCCTGGTTGAAAGCGGATTGCGGGAAGGAGGGCCGCCATGATGGGAAGGTCGCGGTGAAACGACAAGAGGGACTGGCGAGGCGGCCCTCTTGAGGAGGGCAGCCGTGTCGCCAGGCCGCCATTTTGACAGGGTTTCATGAAAACAAGATAAATGAGGCAAGTACAGTAATAGAGGAATATAAAGGTCTTTTTCTCTATTCCCGGCATATTATTTTTAATAATAATAATAATAATCACCTGCCATTCACCTTCAGACCTCAGGGTTACAACATGAAAACACACACTGAAAATATTTGAAAAACAACTTTGAATCAGTTTTAAGCAACTTAAAATTTACAGCTTAAAACCATTCACAAATGCATTTAATCATGCATTGCTTTTCCTCCCAAGGTGCTCATGATAGTGTAGACACACCTCATTTTAGCTTCACAGGCAACCATGTGAGGTAGGCTAGGATGGCTCAAATTCACCTAGTGAGCTTCATGGGTGGGTGGGGATTTGAACCCAGGTCTAAACACACCCTGCACCTTCAAATACACCAGAGTGGCTCTCCACATTGACCCTGCATCCTGCCAGCCCCATTGGTGGTGTGGCTAAGGAGTTTATTTGTTATTTGTTTTTCTCTAAAGAGCTCAAGGTGACATATGCATGGTTCTCTCCTCATCTCCTCCCCACAACAACTCTGTGAGGTTGGTTTGGCTAAGGGGCAGTGACTGACCCAAGGTCACCTGGTGAGCATCATGGCTGAAATGGCATTTGAACCCTGGTCTCCCAGATCCTAGTCTGACAGCAGCCCCACCACTGGCTCTTGGACTAGGACAAGGGAACCCAGAGTTCAAATCCCCAGTATACCTGAAGGAGCGTCTCCACCCCCATCATTCTGCCCGGACACTGAGGTCCTGCACTGAGGGCCTTCTGGCAGTTCCCTCGTTGCGAGAAGCCAAGTTGCAGGGAACCAGGCAGAGGGCCTTCTCGGTAGTGGCACCCGCCCTGTGGAAAGCCCTCCCAGCAGATGTCAAAGAGAAACAACTACAGTACCAGACTTTTAGAAGACTTCTGAAGGCAGCCCTGTTTAGGGAAGCTTTTAATGTTTAGTACTGTAGATTATTGTATTTTAATACAATACAGCCGCCCAGAATGGCTGGGGAAACCCAGCTGGATGAGCGGGATAGAAATTATTATTATTATTATTATTATTATTATTATTATTATTATTATTATTAGGCCTTTGTCAGCCTGATCTACCTTACAGGGTTGTTAGTAGTATAAAATGGGAAGAGAACCACAGAGACTGCTCTAAGTTCCTTGAAGTAAGATTTGAGGAGTAGTAGCAGCAGCAGCCGTAGTATTTGTAATAAAACAGTAAATTATGCTGCTTTAGGCTGAAGTTTCACTCTCATGATGCATTCAGACATCACTGTTGGTTTTGCTGAACCCACCTCTATACATGGAGATGTTGAGGTGGCCACAATGGGCATTGATCACCTTAGGCTGCTTCACCAGCTATAGCCTTGTCTAGAAAAAAAGAGGCCTCTCCTCAAATTGCACACATGTTGGTCGTGTCTGGGTTGCACTACTGTAATGCTTTCTACATGGGGCTCCCCTTGGAGACTGCTGCCAAAACCGAACTACATACATCCGTGACTCAGGTTATCTCCTCATTTCTAGGCTCCCATTCAAATGCTGGGCTTGGGTCCCAGCTATTTGAAGGACTACCTGCACACCTAGGAACATGCCTGGGTTCCCATATCCACCTCAAAAGCTGACGAGTACCAGGGACAGAATATTTTTTTTAGTGGTGGAACCATCCTCTCTGGAACTGGCCTCCTCTTTCTTGTGGTTTTCAAACTGTTGCTGAACAGTTTAAAAAACAAACAAAAAACAACCACCACCACCACCACCAAGCATTTCACTGATCTTATTGCCAACTTGTCTAATTTTGATAGGACTCAGTTAGGGGTTTTAAAAAATAATAATATTGCTATGTTTTAAGCCTGGTTCCTGTTTTGTAAACTGCTTTGTGATCCCTAAAAGGCAGGGATCAAAATAACTTGATAAATGAATGAATGGATGGATGGATGAAATCCCGCACTTGGGGAGTGGAGTGGCATCATCCTGGTATGACATCATCCTGGTGTGAACCAGCTCTTTCATAGGCACTCTGGGCTATGCAGGCAGATGATGTCATGGCAAAGGTGATGATGCCAGCGCCCATAACTCTCTCTGGTGTTACATAGCCCATTACAAAATGGGCTCCTGCCTTAAATCTGTTTCCCACCCCACATTGCAGGCCTTAGAACCACCAGTGAGAGATGTGGCCTTCGCCTGCTGCCAAGTGGTTGTTTGGGTGCAAGACTTACTTCTTTATTTCCGCTTTATTCGTTGGCTATATTTCTGCCGTGGCTCGTTAGCCAAGCTGAGAATGAGCAATCCCATGGATACTTACTCAAAATTAAGTCCCGTGAGTACAACTGGATATGCTCCCACATGAAGTGAGTATAGTATTCCAACTTTATTTTTATTTTAAATACAGAGGAAGCTAATAATTGCTACTGCCTATAAGTCTTGCTTTTAAATCAGCCGAGAACTCCAATCCATTGCAGGAGGAGAACATTGCTTATTAACAGTGCAGACCACCTAGCGGTCAAGGATCCCACCTTGTGGGAGAACATTTGATTTGCATGCAAGAAGGCCACAGGTTCAGTTCCTCCCAGCATTTCCAGGTTGGGCTGGGACAGAGACCTCCCCGCAAAGCCTTGGGAAACTGCTGCCAGTCGGTGTAGACAATACTGAGGGTTCTGTTTAGTTATAATAGGTACTTCCACCCCAGGAACATAAGAAGCTGCCATATATTGGGCTGGAATCCTTGGACCATCTTGGCTCAGCATTGCCCGCACTGACTGGCAGCAGCATTCCAGGGGTCTGTGCAGGGGTCCCTCTCCCAGCCCTACCTGAAGATGCCATTGAGGATTGAAGCTGGGACCTCCTTGCAAGGCAGATGCAGCTCTACCCATTGAGCTATGACTCTACCTCTAGCCTAGATCTTTCCTCTTCTTCCCTGCATGTATCCTATCTAACTAGTCGTCGTCATCACCATCAAGAAAGCAGAATCTGCAACAAAATATTGCAGCATGGAAAGCTGCCGTTGTGGCTGCCATCCATCCATGCTGTTTTCCAGGATATTCCATTCCAGTCTGACTGTATCCCATCCCAGATTGCCATTCCCTCACCTGAACAATCAGAATTTTCTGCATCGTTGGCCTATTCAGTCCTCATTGTGCTATAATAGTGGTGCTGGAGGAGACTCTTGAGAGTCCCATGGACTGCAAGAAGATCAAACCTATCCATTCTGAAGGAAATCAGCCCTGAGTGCTCACTGGAAGGACAGATCCTGAAGCTGAGGCTCCAATACTTTGACCACCTCATGAGAAGAGAAGAATCCTTGGAAAAGACCCTGGTGTTGGGAAAGATGGAGGGCACAAGGAGAAGGGGACAACAGAGGATGAGATGGTTGGACAGTGTTCTCGAAGCTACGAACATGAGTTTGACCAAACTGCGGGAGGCAGTGCAAGACAGGAGTGCCTGGCGTGCTCTGGTCCATGGGGTCACGGAGAGTCGGACACGACTAAACGACTAAACAACAACAAAGTGTCTGTTGTTGTTCTTGCCGTTGTTGTTGTTGTTGTTGTTGTTGTTGTTGTCATCTTCTAAACAGCCTTCCTAATGGATTTTCCCCAACCCCAAACACACACACTTTTGCAAACCTTGGAATTCCTCTCTTCATATTTATTTCTTCTTTAGGTATAAACTGCTCCAAAGCCTAAAGCCATCCAAGTTGTGTATGACAATGTAAAATATGATAAAATACAAAAAAGAGACTACAATTTCCAAAAGCAATTGGTCCACAGACTATAAAATCCAGTGGAACCGTTTCTGCAGATGAATTCTGCATCACTGGTGCAGTTTCTCAGAGAATCAAACCACTATCAGTACATTATAGGGTTCTTTTTATTTAGGAAATGTATAATATTTCCTTATAATAATCCCTGAGCAGTAATAAGATTAAATTCTGTATAAAACATGAAATACACAGACCAATTAAAAACAATTATGCATAAAAGCATCACTAAAAAACCATTTAAAAAGTAAACACATTTAGAACAAATAACTGAATGATGTGTCTGAAGTCTGGACAGGGTTGCTGAAACTATAATATTTTCAGCAGGCATCTAGAATGGTATTGTAGATACAGCACAATCAGCATTGTTAATGGCACCCTAAAGAATCATACGGGGGGGGGGAATAGATCCCTGCCCTCAAGGAGTTTACAGTCTTAATAAATTTTTTAACACAAAATCGCATCTAACAGTGTTGGTACTGACCTTTAAAGCCCTAAACAGCCTCGGCCCAGTATAGCTGAAGGAGCATCTCCACCCACATCACTCAGCCCAGACACGGAGGTCCAGCTCCAAGGGCCCTCTGGCGGTTCCCTCACTGCGAGAAGTGAGGTTACAGGGAACCAGGTAGAGGGCCTTCTCGGTAGTGGCGCCCACCAGATGTCAAGGAAATAAACAACCATTTGACTTTTAGAAGACATCTGAAGGCAGCCCTGCTTAGGGAACTTTCACATTATTATTATTACTATTATTATTGCTGTTATTACTATTATTATTATTACTACTACTATTTTGGGAGCTGCCCAGAGTGGCTGGGGAAACCCAGCCAGATGGGTGGGGTATACATACATTCTAATTCTAATTCTTCTTATTATCATTATTATTATTCTCAGTGCTATGCCTTGCAGTACAACAAAATAAAACACCATATTACTAAATCGATCCTACAGACCTTCACCATATGTTTAATCAATTCCTGTTCCTGACATTCCACGTTCTCTCATTCTGTGATCCACGTATGTCTTACAAGCCAGGACCCAAATCTGCATTTGGGGAGCCATTTTTTTAACTTTTTACCATGTATTCTCATGGCGGAAGTGCTTCTATTGCCACCCTCCTTGGATCAGGCTCTCACCCACTGAGGACTCCCAACCTACCAGTTGACGTTCGTCTGGTATTTACTGGACGTAAATACTGGAATACTGCAGTAGGAAGCAGTGCCGGCAGTGTCGTTTTTGGTGATTTCCCTTTAAAAATTGCTCAACGACTTTTGTGTCTGGATTTTCACTTTTTTTGAAATATGGCAACTAAAAGTTTATTTATTCTTTATTATTCTGATTTCTTCTACAACTCCCAGATCAACCTCAGGAGTTTTATACAGTCTAAAAATATCTAAGCCAATTGACTGTTTGCTGGAATCCCCTGCTGTTAACTCTACATGGTGTGATTGAAGTCAGTGGATGGGAGTAACGGATACAGACAGGCCATTGTTTCTCAAATCGAGATGCAGGATCACGCTCTCTTTTCCTGGTGTGCTTAGCAGACCAAAATCCTGCTCCTTTCCTCCCCTAGAAAACAAGAAAAGAAATGGAGGCTTTTCCTGGCGTAATGGAGAAGAGTGTTTCACCTGTTGAACTTCTGCCTGTTTCTCCAGAGACTCTCTGTCCATTACAGATAATAAAAGATGAAAACCTTTAAAAAAAATTTTTTAAATATACAATCTCATATATTAAAAAAGAATACAGTACATAAACAATTAGAAAGAAAAAAAGAAAGAAAGAAAGAAAGAAGAATAGATTGAAAAAAAGAACAACGAAAAATCAGAATTTAAAATTGACTCCCAACCTTTGGTTTTATATATATATATATATATACTGTATATATATATATACTGTATATATATATATATATATA
This sequence comes from Zootoca vivipara, assembly GCF_965207765.1. Taxonomy (NCBI): domain Eukaryota; kingdom Metazoa; phylum Chordata; class Lepidosauria; order Squamata; family Lacertidae; genus Zootoca; species Zootoca vivipara. The sequence continues at coordinate 34,471,884 of NC_142599.1, forward strand.
TATATATATATATATATATATATAAGGTTAATGTTGTGAACCTCTTTGGGAACTGTAGTTTGTTAAGGGTGCTGGGAACTGTAGTTCTGTGAGAAACAAACTACAGTTCCTAGGATCCCTTGATGTGCAAGCATGTACTTTAAATGTATGGAGCATACGCCACCTTAACGTGTGCGCACGAGGTGTGGAGCTCGCTATGCAGCAACTCAATGAAAGGTACTTTGCACATGCTCAAGGGCACTCTCAGCGCCTCGCGAATGGCTCTTATTTAGTTCCGCATCCCGTTTCTATGCCACTTTTCCTTCAAGTGTTGAAAAAAGGTGGCATGCCTGGCTCTCTCCCACCCCTCAGGCCACTACTTTATCCTTACAACAACCCCGGCAACAAGGTAGGAGAGACTGGCGACTGGCTCAAGGACACACCCGGGAAGCTTCACGGTGGCCTGAGCAGGACATTACAAACCCTGATCTCTCCCGGGTCCCAGCGCTCTAACCACTGCGCCGCACTCCTCCAGGCGTCAGGTCTCCCTTTGGGGGCATGAATGAACGGCAGCGCCAAGTTCATTCATGCTGCCCGGGGCGCGCGGGGGCGGGGGAAGAAGAGCCCATTGAAGAAATCCGCTCCTCCCGGGGCTGAGTCAGCACAGACATTTCAGCCCTGCTGGCTTAACCCCTCCCTGCCCGGGGGGGGAAGCGGCTTTTCTCCCTCGCCTTCCAGCGAGGAGGAATGGGGGAGTGGTCTGAGCCTCCCGCTGGCTGGGAAGGAGGAGGAAGAGGAGGAAAAAAAATAGGCTGCTGGGCGAGAGGAGGAGTTTGGGTTCCACCTCGCAACTTCTCATCCCTCCCCCCCTTTAAACTTTTCTGATTTCTCTTTTCTTTCTCTCCCCCCCCTCCCAGCTCCTTCTATTTCTTTCTTTTCTTTTCTTTTCTTCCCTCCCAGGAAAGAGGAAGAAACCCAAGTTGCAACTCTCTGGGGGCCATGGCCAAATCTTACGATCACCTCTTCAAGCTGCTCCTGATCGGAGACAGCGGAGTGGGGAAGACGTGCCTGATCATCCGCTTTGCAGAAGACAACTTCAGCGGGACCTATATCAGTACCATCGGTGAGAGGGATTGGGGGCGGGGGGGGGTCCAGGGGAATGCGGTGGGCGGTTCTGGGGAGATCTGGGGAAAGGGAGGGGCTTTGCCACCCCCTTGCGCCTCGATCTTCAAGACTTCGCATCCTCCTTATCGATGTCCCACCTTTTAAGAAGACAAGGGCACGATACTCTCCCTCTACATTTAAACCCCACAACAACCCTGAGAGGTAGTCAAAACAAAATTTTAAAAATCCTTCCAGTAGCACCTTAGAGACCAACTACCTGTAAATTTGTCATTGGTATGAGCTTTCATTTGTCATATCAATGACAAACTTAGTTGGTCTCTAAGGTGCTACTGGAAGGATTTTTTAAATTTTGTTTTGATTACGTCAGACCAACACAGCTACTTACCTGTAACCTGAGAGGTAGGTTAGGCGGAGAGGCGGCAATTGGTCCAAGTGAGAATTGGACTGGGTGGGGATTGGAACCCTGGTCTCTCCCAGATCTGAATTTGACACCCTAACCGAACTGTTTTAAAACATTCCAAGAAATAATTGAAACCAACAATAAGCTAAAAACTAGATTTTAAAAAATTGTTCGACATGACTGGATGGGCTTGCCTAAACAAAGAAGTTTTTGGCAGGCATAGCTGCCAAGTTATCCCTTTTTTTAAAGGGATTTTCCCTTATGCTGAATAGGCTTCCTCAGGAGAAAAGGGAAAACTTGGCAGCTATGTTGGCAGGTGCCGTAAAGAGTGTGGCGAAGGTGCCTGCCTGATGTCAATGGACAGGGAGTTCCAAAGGGCATGTGCTTCCATGCTAAAAGATTTTGAGTTCTGACAAATGCGGAACAGGTATTATTGCAGGTACCTGTTCCGCAGACAGAAGCAGTCAGTGAGGCATGCATGGGCCAAGGTGATCTCGCTGGTAAACTAATAAGATAAAGCAGTTAAGGGCCTTATGTACTAATAGTAACAGTTTGAACTAGTCTTGTAGAAGAAACACAGAATAAAGTACATATTAGAAGAACAAGTATACCTGAAGGAGCATCTCCACCCCCATCGTTCTGCCTACACACTGAGGTCCAGCGCCGAGGGCCTTCTGGCGGTTCCCTCACTGCGAGAAGCAAAGTTACAGGGAACCAGGCAGAGGGCCTTCTTGGTAGTGGCACCCGCCCTGTGGAACATCCTTCAAACAGATGTCAAGGAAATAAACAACTACCTGACTTTTAGGAGACATCTGAAGGGAATCTGTTTAGGGAAGCTTTAATGTTTTACCGTGTTGTGATATAATACGCTGGAAGCCACCCAGAGTGGCTGGGGCAACCCAGTCAGATGGGTGGGGGAGTTTACAAAGAAATTATTATTATTATTATTATTATTATTATTATTATTATTATTAACCATCATCATCTGCATAACAGCAGCAGCATAAACTTACAGAGGGAGAAAATGAGCAGCAGGATATCTAAAAGCACAGCCCACCCAAGGGCACAGATACAAAACCTTTCTCTCTGTCCAAACGTCGGGCATAATCTTGGCCACCACAGAAAATGGCAGACCCTCCCAGCCTCACGCGGGAGCGTTCCTTTCCTCTCCCTGTTTCCCACCCTAGGAGATCTTCACCTCCCTGCTTCTCATCCAGGGTTCTTCCACCATCCACCCACCACTTGAAAGCACGTGACTTCCTTCAAATAATCTTGGGAACTGTAGTTTGTGGAGGGTGCTGGGGACCGTAGCTCCTTGAGGTGGGAACTCCAGTTCTTGGGGTGCTTATGCCTATTATGAGATGGGTCTTCCTCGGGGGTGCAGATCTTTGGCAGGATCTATGTGACAGGGCGCTCGTTTGCCGAGGTATGGGCGTCACTTAAAAATAGTTTTAAGATTCCAGTCCTCATGGAACTGAATAAACTGGAACTTGGGAAGTGGCCTTTAGTCTATCGAGTACAGTAGTGTCCACACTGACTGGCAGCAGCTCTGCAGGGTTTCAGGGAGAGGTCTCTCCAGGTAGGGCTGGGCTGTGTCCTCTGTTCCTAAGAGATGGATGGCCACCTGTCATGGATGCTTTAGCTGAGATTCCGGCATTGGAGGGGGTTGGACTAGATGACACTCGGGGTACCTTCCAACTCTATGATTCTGTTAGAGAGTGTGAGCCTATATATGTGTGTGTGAGTAGCTTGACCCCCATCTTCCCCCTATCTAGGGATCGACTTCAAAATCCGGACAGTGGACATTGAAGGGAAGAGGATCAAGCTGCAGGTTTGGTACGTCCTTATGGTGCAACGCAAACCTTTCATGAGTCTCTGCCCCCAAGGCGCTTGCAAATCTACATTTTGACAGCAGAGCATGAGACAGGCAGGAGTCTCCAAGTGAGCAGAGGCAGGGAACTCTGTGCTTTGGGTTTATTTCAGTCGGGAGATAAAGGACTGGGGAGTTTGGGCTTTGGGGGGGAAGTCGAGTTTCAGGCGGAGGCATCTGAAAAAAGGAGGTCTGAAAAAGCACCCTTTGGGTTGAGAAAGGAAGAAGAAAAGGGCTAAAATGAGGACAGGATAGAGCAGGGACGGCCAACTCCCAAGGCACTGCGATCTACCTCATAGAGTTAAATGGAACCTCCTGGTTCAGAGGCACTCTACCTCTGAATATGAGTTGCTCAGGGGAGGAGATGAACAGTAGGGAATATCTGCTCCTGTGCTTCCCAGAGGCACCTGATATGTCACTGTGGCAGACAGTGCTGGACTCGAGGAGCCTTTGGGCTTGATTTAGCAGCAAGGCCCTTCCTTTGTGCGTACGAGGCTTCAGAACGGGATGGGTCCCGATGGGAGGAGGTTTCAGATAACGGTCCCCGTCTCTTGCGATTTTGGACTTCTTTCTCTTGTAGGGACACGGCTGGCCAGGAACGGTTCAAGACCATCACCACAGCGTATTACCGGGGAGCCATGGTATGGAATCCCGACACCCAGCAGCTCCTAGCTTCTTGGCCAGGCCGGAATGCCATTATGCGATTGGTGCCAGAAGTGGGATCTTCGTAGCCTAGGGAGGGCCCCTTAACATACGGTCAAAAGGGCCAATGCAACAAGGCCACCAAGGAAGGATTTTTCCATTGGGGAGAAGCTTACGGCCAGTAAATGTCTCTCTGTGTGTGTTTTAATTGGAATTCTGGGATAAATATACAAACAGCAGGTTTCTGCAACCTGACCTTGATGTCAGATGGGTAGATTTTAATTTGTTTTGTTTGCTGCGTTGCCATTCATTCTGTTAAAATGCAAGCAAGTATTAACACCTGGTTCCTTCCCAGGGGATTATCCTTGTGTACGACATCACAGATGAAAAATCCTTTGAGAATATCCAAAACTGGATGAAGAGCATTAAGGAAGTGAGTGAGCATGAGGAAGAAAGTGGGGGGTGGGATGGAGGGGGTCTGCGGCTGGCAGGCAGGCACCCACCCTGTTTTTTCATCCGCCCTCTCGCCCACCGCCCTTCTTCTGCTATGGATCCAACATCGCCTTGTGGTAGACAAGGCAGGAGGGCGGTGGCATTGTGGGCACGATGGCTCTGTTCTCCCGCCACAGGCATCCCGTTGGCCACTGGGAGAACAGGATTCTGGACTAGATGGGCCACTGGCCTGATCCAGCAAGGTCTTTCTGATGGTATGGGTGGAGGATCATGGTGGGAAAACCTGAAACCTGCCTGGTCGATGTTTAGATCTCTCTGCCCCCCCCCTTTCTTCTGCAGAACGCTTCAGCCGGCGTAGAGCGCCTCCTGCTGGGGAACAAGTGTGACATGGAGAGCAAACGCAAAGTGCCCCGGGACCGAGCAGAGAAGGTATCTGATGCAGCCAGAGCGACATATTTAGGCAGGGCAGAGAGGATGGGGTGTGGCAGGGATGAAATGGCACATGGGGACAGGCACTTGAAGGTTAGAGTGCTGAGCTGAGCGGTTTTCTGGAGCGCCTCACCCCTTCAGTTAAACCTTCCTGCACTTAGACTTAGTGGTGAGGTTGGGGAGCTCTTCACAGAGCGATTTGCTCTATGAAGCACTTAAACAGTTTGCCTGGGCTGCCTGGCATCCTGTGTTGGTGTTGCCACCTCTTGGTGGTGCAGTGTGATGACAGCCTTAAATTTTTATGTATATACAGTGGTACCTTGACATCCGAACGATTCGACTTCTGAAGGTTTTGACTTCCGAAGTCGACAACCCCGGACGTTTTTTCGCCGCGCGCGCCCTGCGCAGAAGCGGTACACACGGTCGGCGCATGCGCAGAAGCACGAAAACGCGCTTCGCGCATGTGCAGAACGGGCGCTTCGACAACCAAAGACTTTGTCTTACGAAGACGGCCGCATAACGGATCGTCTTTGTAAGTCGAGGTACCACTGTAGGTGTATATATCCATGCCCACACCTATATACATAAAAAAGTAAGGTTGTCATCACACTGCTGTGTGTGTGTGTGTGTGTGTGTATCTATTTGTCTATCTATCTAGTTTTTCAAAGATGGAACAATAACCAAAGTAACCATTAAGAGGGTCATATATAAGCATGTATGTAAAGAAGTATCAGAAAGCCCAAGTTATGATGCGATCATACAGGAGGGAATATTAAAAGTCACATTTATTCACCCAAGATAATCTTTCCATCAATTCCTCTGATTCAAGGGTGGGCTTAACTTCCTGCTCTTGCACTTGAGCAGCTGTTTCAGGTTTTGTAACAAACTTTGTGTGACAGGAGGAAGGCTTATGTGTACCCTTTCCTTGCTGTCAGTCAACCAAGCAAGTCTGACGCCTGCCCACCCCTGTTCTATGGGGTTGGGAGAAGACTGAGATGGGTTGTGAGGTGGGTGCAGCAAGGATTGCCAAAGCGTTGGCATTCCAAGTATCCCACTTCTTTCCCAACAGCTATCCAAGGAGCACGGGATCAGGTTTTTTGAGACGAGTGCGAAATCCAGCTTGAACGTAGAGGAGGTGAGTGGCGAGAGCCTCCTATTTATTTCAGCGTTTTGCTGCTACGCTTTCAGGGCTAAGTCACTGCAGCTTCGGCATAAAAGGCCAAGAAGTGTGTGTGGCGTCTATAGAGTCGGTAGCAGGAAATGGGGACCCTGAGGTCCTCTAGGTGTGGTTGGACTCCAGCTCCCATCATTCCTGACCTTTGAGCCATGCTGGCTGGGGATGATGGGAGCTGTAGTCTTAACAACATCTAAAGTCACCCGTTTTCTGCATCCCTGCTTTGTTATCTCCATAAGTGCATTTGGTGTGTGATCCCTGATTGGTTGGGATGTGATTGTACCCAAAACAGTACTTCTGTCCTGTCAGGATTCAACCTCAATCTGTTAGCAGCCATCCATCCTCCAACCGCCTTCAGGCACTCACACCGCCTTCACTGGTTCCGATTTAAAAGAGAGGTAGAGCTGGGTATCATCTGCATACTGAAGGAAGGAGCGGAACCACTGTATAGCAGTGCCCCCAGCTCCCAGCCCCTCTCCAGAAGGATGTTATGGTCAATAGAGGGCTTCCCTCCTCCCAAATAGTGACCAGGCTGTTTAAATGGGAGCAAAGGAAGGCCTACTTCACAGGGGTGTTGTGAAGGCAAACATTTTTTTGCATGTTAAAATAATAAATGAACGCGACAGAGGTCAGATGGAGCTATGTTTTTCCCCTCCAGGCTTTCAGCACGTTGGCCCGGGACATACTTCAGAAATCAAGCAAAAAATCGGTGAGGAGTCTGTGAGAAAGGGGATGGAGTTTTTTTGGGGGGGGGGCTGGGGACCGGGACTTCCCTGAGCAGGGGTGTGATGGTTCAGGGTTTGGACAGCTAGCCTGAGGGGAAGAGGTGGATGAGAAATCTTTAGTCACTGGGTGGCTGGGGCCTATCAGAGCCAGTGGCGGACTTGGGTAATAGATGCCAAAATTTGACACCCCACCTTGTGCGACCTTCCCAAAGCCAGGTAAGAGAGGCACCAGGCTTTGGGAAGGAGGAACGAGGGCCTGGCAGGGTCCTAAAGCCCTCCTACCGTCTTCCCAAAGCTGGTAAAATGCCAACTAGGCTTTGGAAAGGAACAAACAGGACAGTATGACCTTGTCAGAGCCTTGCACCTCCTTCCCAAAAACCATGGAGGGCAGAGCACAGCCATTGTGGCTAGTAGCCGCCGATAGCTTTCTCCTCCTCCTGTGGATTGTCCATCGCCATCCAAGCTGGTGGCTGTCCCCGCCTCCAGTGGCACTGAGTTCCACAGGTCAACAACGTGCTCTGTATAGAAGTACTTCCAACCCTATTGTCCATCTCTCCTCCAGGCTCAGCACGTCAAGGGCCCGTTGGAGCTGAAAGGATCGCAGAAAAGCAGCAGTAAATGTTTGGTGGTGTAGCGGCGACTGTCCCATCCCGTCGCTCCTCTGCCTTGTCGTAGGACGTACCCCTTTCGCTATTTACACTCCAAACGCCTCCGCTTTCTTCCACGAAGCTCAGAAACCCTTACGGGCGGGACCCCAGGAGTGGGGGGCTGACGGCAGGTGGGGCTCGCAGGCCGAGACCTCCCTCTCTCCCCCCTTTTGTGTCCCCAAGTTCCCTGGCCGTAGGGAACATTGACCATTTGGAAGGGCTCTTGCCCAAGAGATGTGGGTCTAGGGTTGCAAGAACTCCGGGGTGACCCAAAATCTCCAGGGTCACCTGGGCCCTTTCCAGGCAGCAGAGAAGGCCTCAGGTGGGTGATAGTGCCTTTTTAAGGTATTTTTTTTAATTCAGAAAACTATGTGTGCAGCTTCCAAGTTTTAGCCTGGCAGGAGCCAGCAGCAGATAATTGCATATTGCTCCCAATTAATCTCCGCCTCCAGGGCTCAGTGGTGGAAGTGCAGAGGAAGAATCCCCAGGACCCGTCCCTAGGTCTCAGGTTTAGACGCTGAAATATTAGGGTCTGGGATGCTCCCGACCTGGCAACCCTATGGGGGAACCACTACCAAGATAGTGGAGGGAATTAAATGTTGGGGGTGGGGGTGGGGTCTTGGCTGCAGTGGAGTCAGAATGCACTGGGGCCACCATGAACCACAGAAGTTGGAGAGGAATCAAAGGGTCATCTAAGTCCAACCCCTGGACTTTTTTGAGTGGGGGCGGGGCACTACAGGATGCTGACACTTTCCCCATAGCCAGCCTAATCCTGGGAACAGGTGTTCGCCCTGTAATGCAACTTCAGCCCAACATCCCGTGAGGAAGAGGGCAGAGGCTTTCCCTCTGCCCCCACAGCCCCCCCCCCCACATTACGTTTGCGCAGGAGCCTGGAAATGTGCCCACAGAAACTCCCCCTCCAAAAAAGGCCCACACAATATTCCACATGTGCCTCTTAGTTATTATTATTAATTCTTTCGGTAACCCTTTGAACAGTATTAAAATGTTTGCCGTAATTTCTGAATGTCTCCTGTACTAAATGTAGCAGGCCTTGTGAGAGTCAGCCTGGCCCCGGGGGTGTGGGGGGGGGGAGTGCCGTGCCTTCCGTCGCATGGCATACAGAACCCGAGAGATTAAAAAGTGGGGGTTCTGGCAGGGGGACGGGACCTCTTGCCATGCCCCTTGAGAGAGGTGCTGGAAGACTTCAAATCTTGCAGCACTTACATTTTGGAACTCCCTGCCTCTTGACATCACTCAGGCGCCTTCACTGTGCTGTTTTGGGCGCCAGCTAAAAACATTTTTGTTTACAGGGAATCCTACCCAGATATGTAGAACACTGGTGCGTGTTTTAATCTGCTTTTAGTTTATTGCCGGTTTTGATTTTTTAAAAGAATGTTTCAAATACTGTACTGTAGTTGTTTTTATCTTTTTTTAAAAAAACACACGATAATCTTTTGAGGGTTATTTTACGATCAAGCAGTGTATAAATTTTTATGAAAGGAGGAATAAAATAAAAATGCATCTTTAGCCATATCCACATTATATTTTTTAAGCAGTTTCAGCGCACATGGAATGCACACGTCTCCAAAAAAACAACAACTGTGGGAATTATAGTTCACTCCCACAGAACTACAATTCCCAGCACCTTTAACAAACAACAGCTCCCGGAATTCTTTGGGGGAAAGCCATGTGTGTTGAATGCGCTGTAAACGTATGGTGTGGGCATGATGCTTGTTCTCTATCCTGTTGCAGTGACCTCGTCTTTTCCTAGGCCTTTCCCACAGGTATCCCATTTTTAATTCTCCACATTTTTTTTTAATTCCATGCATTTCAGGCGTGCAGAATGTGTGCAGCCCTCCAAGTGCTGTTGGACTACAACTCCCACCAACCAGAGTAGACTTGTCATTGATTTCTAATGGGTCTACCCTGAGGACAGATGTTCTTGGGCTCCAATTCCCACCTGCCCCAGCAAACATGGCCAGTGATCAGGGGGTCATAGAGTTGGAAGGGACCCGGAGGGTCGTCTAACCTCACCCCTGCAATGCAGGAATATGCAGCTGTCCCCATACAGGGACTGAACCTGCAACCTTGGTGTTGTCGGCGCAATGCTCTCACCAACTGAGTTTTGGGGGGAATGGTGGGAGTTGTGGTTTAGCAACATCAGGAGGTCCACAGGTTCCTCATATCTATCCTCAGCCAAACAGGGAGGATGCATTAATGCATTTGTGCGTCAAAACCACAGAGCCCAGGGCTTGCCGGTCAGAAGCTTGGCGGTTCGAATCCCTGCGACGGGGTGAGCTCCCGTTGCTCGGTCCCAGCTCCTGCCAACCTAGCAGTTCGAAAGCATGCCAGTGCAAGTAGAGAAATAGGTACCGCTCCGGTGGGAAGGTAAACAGCGTTTCCGTGCGCTGCTCTGGTTCGCCAGAAGCGGCTTAGTCATGCTGGTCACATGACCCGGAAGCTGTACGCTGGGTCCCTTGGCCAGTAAAGCGAGATGAGTGCCGCAACCCGAGTCGTCTGTGACTGGACCTAATGGTCAGGGGTCCCTTTACCTTTAAGACAGGGCTGGGGAGCCTGTGGCTTTCCAGATGTGGTTGGAATCCGGCTCCCGTCATAGCTGCCAAGTTTTCCGTTTTCTCGCGAGGAAGCCTATTCAGCATAATGGAAAATCCCTTTAAAAAAGGGATAACTTGGCAGCTATGGCTCCCGTCTTCCCTTTTCTGCAGTGGCTCCCCGTGTGTGAAATGCTGTCCCTGGAAAGGCTTGCCTGGCGCCGTCATTACATGTCTTTAGAAACCCGGCGAAAACAAGGAAGGAGGGAATGGAGTACTTTGGGACGGTCACTGGTGGCTGGCTGGCACCCTGAAAGGAGCACGCCACATACTGCAACATTTCTTGCACGCCCCACATATATTCCACAAAAGGAATCTGTCAGATCATTCTTTAGTATTACTGAGTCAGACCACTGGTTTGCCTAGCTCAGTACTGTCTACTACACTGACGCAGCAGCTCTCCAGGATTTCAGGAAGGGGATCTTCCCAGCCCTACCCAGAGATGCCGTTGGGGATCAAACCTGGGACTTTCTGCATGTGAAGCAGATGCCCTGCCCCTCAGCTCCAGCCCTGCCCTCAAATATAATAGTGTGATTCTAGTCCACGTGGTTCTGAGTGAATAAAGGGCTGATTTAAAGAGGGACATAGTAATTGCCCCATACTGAATTGGACCATTGGCCCATCTTGCTCAGTATCGTCTACACTGACCAGCAGAGTCTCTTCGATGCTTCAGACGGGGTGTGGGCCGAACAATCAATCAATCTTTATTACAGTCAAAGACCAGACAGCAAAGTTGACAACAGCAAGACGTCCTTTCCCAGCCTTACCTGATGCTTTACAGTCGTACCTCGGGTTACGACCACCTCGGTTTGCGAACAGTTCGGGTTACGAACTGCGCAAACCCGGAAGTGTTTTTGCCGCGCGCGCGCGCAGAAGCACCACACGCACGATCGCGCGATCTGCGCATGCGCAAAGCGCGGAAATCGCGAGAATCGCGCTTTGCGCATGCGCAAAATGGCGGCGCCCATCGCGTTCGGTTTACAAACTATTCGGGTTACGAACTGCGATCCGGAACGGATCGCGTTCGTAACCCGAGGTATTACTGTACAGGAGACCTTGTCCTGCAGATATTAATATCCAGGCAGCTTCTGCACGAGACAACTTAGAGCATTTTGCCAAGCAGAGAATGCTTGTACAGTATATTCAATCCCAAACTTGCCTTTCCAAATGCCCAATCGCTATTGTTCCGTTTAAGGCAGCTACTTTGCCTGCTGCGTTTTGAAAAGTCTTGGCCCAAGCTAGTCATCGGTGCAGCGTTTAAAAACTAGCCATAGTCAACAAGGATCCACCAACAGCATACAGATCAATGTGGCTTACTTGACCCAACAATCCATCCTCCCCCCCAACTCCAAATACAGTCATACCTCAGTTTAAGTTCGCCTCTGTTTGAGTATTTTCAGTTTAAGTACTCCGCGGACCCGTCTGGAACAGATTAATCCACTTTCCATTACTTTCGATGGGAAAGTTTGCTTCAGGTTAAGTTCGCTTCAGGTTAAGTACAGACTTCCGGAACCAATTGTGTTTGTAAACCAAGGTACCACTGTATGCAAACAAATCTCACTGCAGTAACCAAAGGCAATAAACCACGCCCTGCGCCCCCCAACCTTCTCTCACTCCCTTATTTCAAATAAACAAACTAGCCATAGTCAATCAGAGCTGGGACGGCCATCTTGGGGAAGAGTCTCCTGCTAATGTATACAGAAACGACAAGATACAGAGGGATGCCATATTCTGAAGAGCGAAAAAAAATACACATTTCCCGATTTCTGTTTTTAACTACAGATCACTATGACGACGCTCATTTTAAAATAATAGCAATACAAACAATCGAACTGGTTATAACCAAATACGTAACCAATTGTAAAAGTAAATGTGCTCAAATTACAATACAATACAATACAATAAAAATAGAACAAGTGTTTCAATACATCGGTACCCTGTATGAAACTCCTGTACTGGTACAAAAAGAAACACTTTCAGAGGCACTTTGTTCTTCTGTCCGACGCTGCCTGGCCCAAGCATATTTCTCTGTAGATCTTATCTTGTTCAACAGCTGCGTATTGCTTAAGAGATAGGCGTGAAATTCCTTGCAAGTAACGTGCTTGTAATTATATTGCAGTAGCACCATACTTCGCAGCGAGTCCAAGGATAAGTTGCCTCTCTCTTTGCTCAGAGAGAAAATGCACCCTGCGTTTGCATAATGTGAGGCAAGGGCAAAGAAACCCTGTGCCATCTTCAAAAGTTCCGAGTGGCACATAATGTTTTTGGAAGTCTCAAAGTACTTGGTCCACTTCTGATGTGCCTGGAGCTTAATGAACTCGTCGTCGCCTTTAAATTGATCCACAAACTTCTCGAGGTTGCAGAATTGATCGAAGCACTTCCCCTCATCTATGGACACCTCCCTGTCCAGGAGAAACTTTATGGAAGGTCCTACCTTGTCCCACTCTAGTGACTCACTAAGGGACATCCACATGAAGCATGAAAACTCCTTCATGGGCTCCATCCGTTTCTCCAGATACTCTATGCAGCTGTCATAGAAGCGGTTGACCTCTGCGCAGAATTTGTCGCACTCCGCGCCGAGACCCTCCTCGCGCTTTTCTTTCAGAAGGCTCTTGACCTTGAGGGACATGAAGCTGTGGCTCCTGCGTTCAGCGAGCATGTTCTGGACACAAAGCAGAACTTGGAGAATCTCCACCACCGAATTGTTTTCCCTTTCGAGTTCTAAAACATACGAGTGAAACATACTCATGAGAGACTGCAAGTGCAATAAATAAGCCTCGCTGAGCTCATGCTCAAAAAACTCTTGCAACACTGTCGGCGGTTTATTCTGGGAGAGGAAAAATGCCTTGACGGCTGGAAACGCGTGAATGAGTCTGGTGATGCCCGGAAAGGACGACAACCACCGTGTCTTGCTGCGAGACAGCAACTTGTTGTATTCAGTGTCCACAAATTCACAGTACTCCTTTAACTGCTCCGTTCGGACTCTATAGATATGAAAGTACTGGTATATCTTGAAAATGACGCTCTCAACGTCGACGTCCAACGTGTCCGCTGCTTGATGGACACAGTTATTCAAAATGTGCGCTGGACATCCCACACCGATTGAAGTTTTGTTATCCAGCTCACTCTTCAACTTTGCAAACACATTTCTTCCTTCTGAATCCTGCTGTATCCCTCCAAACACTGTGTTGCAGTTGTCACCTGTGAATGCTATGCATTTCTTTAACAGTCCTTTACTGTCAAGGGTTTCCTTCACGTACGAAAAGATTGTATCTGCAGTCTCATTGGGTTGGCTTTGCATTTCAATTATTTTGGACTGCAAACCACCACTTTTCCAGTCAAAATACTGAATAACTATTGCAACCACCTTGACCGGACCATGGTTACTCGCATCTGTAGAAACGCCGCAATAACCTATTTCATTTTCTTCAAGGCTTTTCAGAACATTTTCCAAACAATCGGGCGCCAATACAGAATTTACAATTGCCTCTGTCTTGGTTTTTGCACTTGAAAACTTCCTTGCAATATCGGAATCCGGGAACATCGTCTTCAGGAGGCCTGATGTGCACGTCATCACGTTATAACTGTGGTGGTGTTTGACGGTGTGAAAAGCGAAAGTTCCTTCTGCTGCGGTTACTTCATCTTCCCATTTGCTACAGGATTTTACGAAAACGTTTGCTAATTTTGCTGAAGAAGCTTCTCCTCGACTTGCTATTTTGTGTTTCTCAGAGTCCATGTGCGATTGCAGGTCACGCCCTCCTTTATGTGCCACAGAGACAAACGTACCCGGTCTACATACCAGGCATTCACCTTCAAAGTCATCTCTACCTCTTCTGAAACAGGTATACTTCCTCTGTAGCTGGACAGAAAATCTACATTTTCTTTTCGGCATTTTGGCACGTAGAAGCACAGCACGTAGAAAAAACCGTTAAGAAAGGTGGCAAAAGACTAAACGGAACTTGGAACTGGAAGTTAACACCATACAGCACTGCCTCCTATAGCAGAGCAAAGAGCCCTACAAAAGAATACAAGACAGAAAATTACTTACTGAACAATTCATGTATTCTTCAGGAAAAAGACTAGAACCCTCTATTGGGTACCTTCATAAAGAATTCAGATGTCTATAAAAACCTATAAAACAGCAATAGAAAGGCACATACAATCAAACAAAAGAGAGATCCAGAGGGTTCACACATGTAAAACAGGGTCCAATCTTATGGGTCTGGGAAAGCCTGGCCAAAAAGAAAAGCTTTCACAAGACATGCGAACCAAATGATGGCTGTGAACCAAATGAATGGTGACAACAGCATAAAAAACACGCCCTGTCACAACAATGATAAAGGGCTCCATTCAGCTAAAGGGCATGCACCACAGCTTTCCTGTGGAACACCCTCCCACCAGATGTCAAAGAGGAAAACAACTACCAGACTTTTAGAAGACATCTGAAGGCAGCCCTGTTCAGGGAGGCTTTTAATGTTTAATAGATTACTGTACACAACTTCAGGTGCAATGTTATGGACGTAACTTGCCTTGCTACACACTTATCTTGGTCAACAATGAGGCAACGCATCATCAGAATATAAGGCCGTCTGCCACTGGGTGGCAAAACATAGGCATGCATCCCCCAACTCCTCCCCAACTACTGATGAACCCCCTTAAAAGTTATAGCTGTCCTCTGTGCAATGCCACACATAGGGGCAAGCCCCATTCTACTGCCAACCCCTCTCTTGCTATCAATGCATGCCCACCCACCCCCCAAGAGCAAGCTTTTGAACACCACCCGTCTTGGCCATGCTGTTCTTAGCACCCTAGCCATCACCCTCCCAGTTCCCAAGTGGAGAGGTGCTGGCGGAGGGGAGGGCAAAGAAACCCACCTCCCTCTCTACAGTTGCCACCTGTCCTGTGTAATACAGGATTGTCCCGTATTTCAATGTAAAACGCTGTGTCCTGTATGGATAATTTTGTCCTGCATTTCAGCTTTCCTCTCTCTGCCAAGTTAGGGATCCCCTCCAAATGCACGTGTCAGCACCATCACGTCAGCACCAGGTTTTTTTTGGGGGGGGGAAGAGATCTTTCCCCCCCCCACTGCACCTCCCTGTCCTGTATTTTTCCAGAACAGTGGCAACCCTACCCTCCTCCTTCTCGGGACCCCACCACCGCCCTCCACCTCTTCATCGCCCCCGCCACGCATGATTTTAGCCAGGATTTGGGGGGGGGGGAGAGAACCTCAGTCTGCTATGTATTTTTATTGATCTTTATTGATTTGGGGGGAGGGGCAGCTGCCTCCTCCCAGTCCCGGCTCCCCAGCAAACCCGGGGCTCCAGTCCGCCCTTCTTCACAACCAGCCCCCCCCCCAGGCCCTACGCAGACCCACCGACCTGCCCACCTCCGCCACCCGCCATTAGAGGCGCCATTGTCACCCCTCTGCTGCCGCCTCCGCCGCCACGTGCAACATCCCCGCGCGCTCGCAGCGCCGCCTCTCGGATACGTCATTTCAGCGCGACTCCAGACGCGCAGCGTCCGCCTCGACGTCGGAAGAGGGGAAGGGAACGCGGCGAGAAATAAATCGCGGACGGAGTGAGAAAAGTCCCCGGCGGAAGAATGGCCATTGCTGCAACAGCAGCACAGCTTGCAGAACGTGATGGGCCCAATGGAAACAACGCCTAACCATGGTTTGTTTCCCTTACCTCTATATGCAATCCCCTTTAGCGGTGTCTAAAAGGGTGGATTTACAACCCCCAGCTTCTAGGCTTCACAAGTACTGGATGTGAAATAAAATATTTCTGGGCCCAAAATAGGGGTCTCAGCCTCGAATGGAGGACTGGACCCACGCAAAGAGCACGTTTGAGAGGCTCTAAGCCGGTCGGGAAAGACAGAGACCACAGCAGGACTTACAGAAAGCAAGGCGGCTACGGAAGCCTGATCTCTATTCTTTGAAGTATAAAGACTGTTGGTAACAGGGTTCCCCCTCACGCAACAAAATGACGAAGAGAGAACCCCGAACCTGAAGCGTCTGTAACCTGAAGCGCCTGCGGTACCCCGAGGTACCACTGTATTGTCCAATCTTTACTCGCTTTCTGGTTTGAGTTTCCTCTTATTCTCCCATTAATTTTCGCAAGTTCTAAATATTCTATCCTCTTCCCTTGCCAGTCAATTTTTGTGGAGATTGAGTCACCTTTCCAGTTTTTTTGCTATTAAAATTCTAGCTGCTGTGGTTGCGTAAACTGCTAAAGTTTTTAAGCTCGCTAGGCGCAAGGCTAGAGGACCTGATTTTTTGAAACCACCGCAGCAAAAGAAAGTGTCTCGTCCTCGTCACACTAATCATTTCACTTCCCAACCGTTTCTTGCAAACTCCCAATAGCCACTCTTTGCCCCGCACATGGCGGCTCCTCCCAGCTGCGTCAGAGGACCAGAAATCACCTTGGATGCATCATAGAGACTGTGGGCTGAAACCCCCTTTGAGGCAGAACTGAACTCCTCCACTCCACCGAGTCGGCCCGCGCGTGCGCAGTGCGTGCGCAAGGGAAAAAAAACCCCAACAACCTTCTTCCCGGAATGCCCCACGTGAGCGTTATGAGTGAGGTGGAAATAGATGCGAGGAAGCCCCGCCTCATAACAATGATGGGGCCAAGATGGCGCCTGGCGATAGCTGCGCTTGTGGGCTTCGTCGTTCCTGTCCCTGGGTAAGTTATGAGGGGCTCACGGTGGGTGGAGGACCTCGGGCATTTTGGGAAAGGGGAAAGTGGGGGCTTCCAAGTGAATGATGGTCGCCTGAGCGCCGCAAGGGTGAGTCCACACTGTGCCTTTAAAGCGCTTTTATACCCCTTGGAACAGTCATGGCTTCCTCGCAAAGAAGTCTGGGAGATGTGGTTTGTTTGTTAAGGGTGCTGAGAGTCGTTAGGTTACTCGCCTATCCCCCACCCCCACCCCAAGCTGCAATTCTCGGAGTGGTTTAACAAGCACTCTCTCTTCTTTGGGAGCTCTGGAAAATGCATAGCTGTCAAGTTTTCCCTTTTCTCGTGTGGAAGCCTATTCAGCATAAGGGAATTTCTCTTTAAAAAAGGGAGAACCTGACAGCTATGAAAATGTAATTCTGGGAGAGGAATTTGATAAACAAATAATAATAGGTTAATCTCGGGAAATTAGAATATCGTCAAAAAGTGCATTGATTTACAAATGCTTTCTTTTGGAGATTCCACAGTAATAAAGCAAATAGTTACAATAATACAAAAACAAAAATAAACATCGCTATTGCATTTCATTAATTACATTCCATTTATAATTGACCCGCCTAATGACAAATAATTACAATTACAACAAATAAAGGCTTTACATATCTTGCTTTGCATGTCATGCATCTATCTCATATATTGGTTTCACCTTTTAAGTTGCATTACTGAAATAAATGCACTTTTCGGCGATATTCTAATTTTCCGAGTTTCACCTGTAGAGTTGGAAGGGTCCCTGAGGGTCATCTAGTCCAATCCCTGGCAATGCAGGAATCTTTTGCCCAATGTGGGACTCGAACCCATGACCTTAAGATTAAGAGTCCTATGCTCTGCTGCAAGTCATGTCTAAGAAACAAAACATGAGAGGAAAATGACTCCCATCTGCTCCTGACAAGAGAGATTTTATCTTAGGTACATCACTGAAGGCAGCAACCAATGCTGAAGATTTGTCTAAATATATTTGCCTGGGACCATGTTCACATCCTACATTGAAAACATTGGAATATCACTTTAAAAAGTCATGCCTCCCCCCCTCACTTCCCCCCTCTAAGCTATAAAGCAGGCATCCCCAAACTGTTGGCCCTCCAGATTTTTGGCCTACAACTCCCATGATCCCTCACTAACAGGACCAGTGGTCGGGGAAGATGGGAATTGTAGTCCAAAACATCTGGAGGGCCGAAGTTTGGGGATGCCTGCTATAAAGTCTCAAGCCTTGTGCTTCTGTGGAAGCTGTTTGATTCTTCTTCACCAAGATTTGTTCTTCTTTGTGTCTTGCAACGTGATCTTTAATTAATTTTTCCACCAATTTAACTGGAGCCTAAAAGGTAAAGGTAAAGGGACCCCTGACCATTAGGTCCAGTCGTGACCGACTCTGGGGTTGCGCGCTCATCTCGCATTATTGGCCGAAGGAGCCGGTGTATAGCTTCCAGGTCATGTGGCCAGCATGACAAAGCTGCTTCTGGCAAACCAGAGCAGCACATGGAAACGCCGTTTACCTTCCCGCTGTAGCGGTTCCTATTTATCTACTTGCATTTTGACGTGCTTTCGAACTGCTAGGTTGGCAGGAGCTGGGACCGAGCAACGGGAGCTCACCCCGTCACAGGAATTCGAACCGCCGACCTTCTGATCAGCAAGCCCTAGGCTCAGTGATTTAACCACAGCGCCACCTGGGTCCCAACTGGAGCCTACACTTAAGTTAATCAGATGATGGGGACAAACTTGTGGGAGAGCTGTGGCTTTTATGCCCTACCTGTGGACTTCCTGGGAGGAACAGATTGGTCACTGTGAGAAATGGCACTAGATGGGCTTTTGGTTTTATTCACCAGGACTACCCACAATTGTCTTTAAGGTGACAAATTAGCCTGTTGCCCCCATTGTCTCTCATTTTAATCATTTTAATCTCTCTGCAATGTTCTCTCTCTCTTTTTCTGTCCTGTTTCCAGGTTGGCTGAAGTGGCTTTGGAAAGTGATGGGAAAAACCCAGGTGAGAGAGGACAATTGTATCTGTTTTGGCTATGTGAGTTTGTGTTGTATAGTTTGATTTCTAGCTTTTTTTTGTCTGGAAGAACCGAGATGGAGTGGAGGGCAGAGAGGTACTGTATGAGAAAATGGTGCTGCAAAAGATTTGAATGCATGTCATTTCCCTGGCTGCGTGGCCCTTAATTTTCTCAAAACACCCTTGAGTATGATGCTCAACAGAATGTAAGGAGAGAGCCCTATGGCTGGATCAGGCCAGTGATCCATCTAGTCCATCATCCTGTTCTCACAGTAGCTAACCAGATGTCTGGGAAGCCTGACCAGTAGTTCTCTGCCTACATTAAAAATCCTTAGCATCTAGTACTCCAAAGTATTGCTGCCTCTGATAGTGAATACAGAACGTTGCCATTGTGGCTGGTAGCCGTTGATAGCCTTATCCGTCGTGAATGTGTGTACCTCTTTTGAGACCATCTAAATTGATGGCTATCTGCTTCGTGCGGGAACGAGTTCCGCAGGTTGCCAGTAACTCTGCACTGTGGATCGGCCCTGAATCTTCCAATGTTCAGCTTTATTGGATGTCTACGAGTTCTAATGTTATGATAGGGGGAGAAAACTAAGAGCAGTTCTGCCGGGTCAGGCCAATGGCATATCTAGCCAGTAAAACCACTGATAACATTTTCCTTCATGGATTTGTCTAATCCCCTTTTAAAGCCATCCAGGTTAGTTCCCGTTGCTGCCTCTTGCGGGGGGTGAGTTCCGTAGCTTAACTCTGCGCTGCATAAAGAGCTGTGTGTGTTTGTTTTGTTGAAGCTGACTCCTGATCTCCTCTTTGGCTTCCTGCAGCCAGTTTGCCTGGGGTCACGCCGTGTTGGCAAAGCGAGGATTTCGTGGTGACCCAGCAGTGCGCTCCCTGCCAGAGTTTTCAGGCGGTAAGTGAACCTCCCGACAGGAACAAAACGTTGGGCAAGGGTAAAAATGAAACGCCTTAACCGCTGCTAAAATATGTGCAAGAGAGACTGATGTTCCCACTTTCAAACATATCTTATCCACCGTGGTGTTTAATGCCACAAAATAAGATAACGGACTCAGAAGCTTTAGTACAATAATAACACAGAAGGTAGAATTATGTCCTATGCTGAGTCAAGGCCAGTACTGAGCTCAGTATGGTTTACACTGACAGGCCACGGTTCTCCAGGGTATCAGATGGAGAATCTTTGCTAGCCCTACAGGCAGATCTCAGGGGCTGAGCCTGGGACCTTACGCATACAAACCAGATGCTCTTATCATTGATCTACAGTGGTACCTCTACTTACGAATAACTCTATTTACGAATGTTTCTACTTACGAATGGAGCTCCGTCCGCCATCTTCGATGCGGTTTAGATACGACTTTTTCTACTTACGAATTTTTAGATAGGGTTGCTTCGACTTACGATTTTTTTCTCCCAATGCATTCCTATGGGATTCGCCTTACAATTTTTTCCGACTTACGAATGTGCGTTCGGAACGCATTAAATTCGTAAGTAGAGGTACCACTGTATATTCCTTCCTTTAAAAATATAGATGCTAGTCCTCAAGGTTCTGAATAAAAGGCTAACTTAAATAGGAAGCTACCTTAACACTGATTCAGACCAGTGTCCATCAAGCTCATTATTGTCTTCAAACTGACTGGCAGGAGCAATCCAGGGATTCAGGGCTCTCTTTCAGTCCCAGAGATGCCATTGGGGGTTGAACCCGGGTCCTTTGTGTGATGCAAAGCCAATGTTCTACTATAGCAGAATGGGGAAGGGGTGGGTTCCCCATGTCCGTTTCAGAAGTGAGCATCTCCTGGGTTGATGATTGCAACAGCTTTTCCGAAGGACTGAATCGCAAGCGCTTGGCAGCAGTGTTATTTAATGAAACGTGTGCTCTCGGTTGTAGAAAACGATGCCAGAATGCAGCGTGACGGGCTTCGTTGAGCAGATCAACTGCAGCGCTTCCAAGAAGGGCGAATACAAGAGGTGAGCTCACTGTGAGGATAAGAGCAGTGGGCCTTGCCACCCCAGGGTGCTGCTTCTGACAGTGGCCAGCGGCAGATCCTGCTGGAGCAAGGGGTGCTGACTAATGTCACAGATCAGTTACACAGGATGGCGGTGAAGGCGAGCCTCTGGCAGTGAGAGACGGCCCTCCAAACCTCTCTTATGCTGCCCTTAAGGCTCTCTGCAGGCCACACACCTCACCAGCCCTGATTCATAGCCTCCTTGGCTGTGCCTGGCTGGGATGTGTCCCTGAAGTCTCTGGTCATGACTCTTGCCTGAAATCCCACTGCCCTGCAACCCCATACCGTAACTGATCTGTCATGGATGCTTTAGCTGAGATTCCCGCATTGCAGGGGGTTGGACTCAATGGCCCTCGGGGACCCCTTCCAAATCTACGATTCTATAATTTGCTGCTAACCATTTCTTACTGAAGCAGGAAAGGGCCCTGTAAGCCTCTGGGTTAAAGAGGGGGAATCATGGCAGTCTGAAAGCTGAGAAGCAAGAATGTTTTTCTTCTTCTCTTCCTTTTTGAATACAGTACCCCTGCCCTGTAACAGCCAACCATCTCTCCCGTTTGTCAGGAATACTCCCTTCCATTCCTACCCTCCCGCTGGTTTTCTGTTCCTCCTGACAGACAGCATTCCATGGCCACTGAACAGGCTTGTTTTGCAGGGGGAACTAATCCCTGAAGATCCCACCCAATATCTGTTCTTCTGCAAACGTTCAGAGTTTCTATGAGCTTTCTTTCATCTCGTTTCTCAGTCCCCCTGCCCCTCTTCAGTTTGCCACTAGAGGGAGCAACCAACCCGTTTTAGCTCGCCTCCCTGTTGCGTTCTGTGCTTTGGCAGGCAGGTGAAGGGCCTAACCAAGACCCCTTTCCAGCCATCCCTGTTTCCCTTACACACCGCTCCCTTCTGCATGCTCCCTCCTTGGTGTGTCCATCAGCAGAGGGTTGCGCTCACCTTGCCTTCTCCTTGCAGCTGCCGTTCCATGGAGATGGAAGCTCGCATCTTCTGGAAGTTCGAGGGCGCCATGCTTGGCGTGGCGGCCGTCTTCGCCCTGCTGGTGGTGTGTCGGCAGCGCATGCTCGACCGCAGAGCCTTGGAGAAAGTGCGCAAGCAGATAGAATCCATCTAGTCGCGCCGGGGTCTCTCGCCGCACTTTTCGGAACAGAACCTAGCGACAGCGGTTGCGGGGCAGCGGCGGGAGTGAATCTTCCATTGGACTGTTTGGAGGAGGGAACGAGCACCCTGTGCTCATTGGAAAGCATTTCCCCCCCCCTTCACTTCTGGCCACTAGGGAATGCTGCTTCCCACACCTGGGACCTAAAGGCACTTGGACTGAAACTGTTGCATTGAAATGCTGGCAACTTGCATCGTTTTTTGAACATCCTGGGCACTTGTACGAAGAACCGTCTTGCACCCCACATTGTCTGTGGTGCATCCTGACTTGGTTTCCTGCATGGTCTCGATCTGTTGCAAACTCTTCTGCCTCTCTAGCCTGTGTTGGATTCAAAGGAGCAAGCCCAGCATCTCCCTGGTCATACCACTGTTTTATTAAAGACCAGAAAACCCCGGTGAGCATCTCTAAATCTTGTAAGGAAAGTGACTGATCTCTGCCCTTATTCATGCAACGCCCTTTCTTTTTGGGGGTGCGGAAAATGTAGCTCTATTTTGGCTTTTTTAAAAAGCCGCCCTGCGTATAGTCTGGGTGTGTGTGTGCGCGCTGTCAGAACTTTACTGTGGCTTATTTTAAACAGCCGTCCCTACTGGATTCCTCTGTAAGAAACCTCAATGTGATTAAAAGCACGATGAAGCTTTCCAAACGCACATGCTCTGCTTTGTATCCGGTGCTGGCAAATAGATTTTTCTTTCTTTCGTGCTGGCAGATTTGTGTGGCCCAGCAGAAGCCAAATGGGACAGAGCTGGATCTGTTAAGCTTGGTGGAACTGAAGCCAGAGCAGGCAGAATGATGCATTTGGGGAAAAAAACTGGGGAGCAGAGATGGTAAGGGGAGGAATGGGGCAGCTTGGTGAAACCTCTATGCCTTGAATGGCTACAACTTTTGCATTTTGTCAGCTTGGCCTGCATACACACCACAAATTTAATGCACAGGGCTCCCCCAAAGCATCCTGGGAGATGTAGTTTACCCACCACAGTTACCCTTAAAAAACTACAGTTCCCAGGATTCTTTTTTGGGGGTGGGGGTGGGTCATTGAAAGTGTTGTGTGCACAGAGCCCTGGGCTTGAGAGGGCAGGGAATTTAGGCATTCCATTGTCTTGGAGTGGGGCAGTTTGTGAGTGGGCAAGACTGACAAAAAGCCCAGTGCCTCAAGCCCACCTCTTTCTGATTTTTGTGTGTGGAACACCCATGAAATCAAAAGCAATGTGTGAAAATTTGCAGGCTGCACACTCGTTTTTGAGTGCAGAAGCTCTCGGGCTCAACGTCTGGCATCGCTAGGTAGGGCTGAGAGAGACCTGGAGGGTCTTTACTGAGCTAGATGGAGCAATCTTCTGACTCGAAATAAGGTGGCTTTCTATGTTCTTCTGTGTTAAGAGATGTGCTGGGATTTCCCGGCACAAGAGCCCCAAATATTTGAAACCCAAAGAAGGGTGGGAGTAGCTAGAAGCAAACTCCCAAGGGTTGTTTGCATTGTTAGGTTACTGATCCCCACTGGATGAAACCAAAGGCCTCTGTGTCACGCATAGCATCCTATTGCTTCCACTGACCAGCCAGAAGGTACCAAATACCCAATACACAGGGCAGGAATTCAGTAGCCCTCTTCTGGGAAAGCGCATGGGCACTGAGGGGATGTGAGCCTACATGATTAGGGTGGCTGGGCGGTTTGCAAGCAGCTGCAAGCCTGGCCAGGGCATCTCAACACCAACCTGACAGTCTAGCATTTCATAAAATCATGAAATGATTGTGAAGCACCTCTTGTTTTTTGCTGCTGCTAGTGATGTGCCGTGCATTCCTTGTGCTAATGTTCATCGTGTTAATTGTAGCTGGAGAAATGTACCTCTGCCGTCTAGGATCTCAGCGCCAGGCAGGCTCCCTTGCTATTGGGATACATCTGAATCTTTTGGGTTTTAAATATATGCTTTCCCTTTTCCAGGCCTTCCAGCCATTCAGGCTGTGTCACCCACCTGCTTTAACCCGAATTATTGCCCCCCTCCCTTTAGCACCCACCCATAGATTTCCAGGAAAAAAACCCCACTTTGCACATGCTCAGAAGCTCCCTTTTATTTCTTCCCCAACCCGGCTCCAGGGTTCCGTTGAAGCTTGCCCACTTCCCCGGATCATAACCTGCTCCCTCATGGAGCTGGTGCGTTGCAATGAGGCAGGAAGCAGGAAGTTGCTGACACAGGTGGGGAGGGGAAATGTGGCGCGCAATCCCATAATTTCACAAGCACTTGAGGAGGAAAGCATTGCAGGCTGATCCGCGGGGGCAGTTGCAGAGCTTGCCAATCCGGGCGCCTTTCCTGACGGCACACAGGTCACCGAAGGAACACTGTGAGAAAGGGGGGGGGGGAGGATGGTTGAAAAAGTCAATCCCTCTTCCCAGGGGACTCTGGGAATTGTAGTTCTGGGGTGGAAGAGCAGGGCACCTCTGGGAGGTCCACAGACTCTCCATGACCTGCAGTTCCTCTCTTGACCCCCTCCTCCTTTCCCCCTTGGCTCTGGCTGCATGGTCTTCCTGATCCTGACCCCCTTCTTCCTCCCCTGATGGCAGCTGCCTCACGGGGGGTGGGGCACAGAACACCACTTCTCCCAAATCATCCTCCCTCTCTGTCTCCTCTGGCTGCACATTCCTGCCCTCCTCAGGCTCCTGCCCATCCTGGACATCAGGAGTCTTGTGGGGGGAGGGGAGAGCCATAACTCTTTAAACCAGGCTTCCTCAACCTCGGCCCTCCAGATGTTTTTGGCCTGCAACTCCCATGATCCCTAGCTAGCAGGACCAGTGGTCAGGGATGTTGGGAATTGTAGCCTCAAAACATCTGGAGGGCCGAGGTTGAGGAAGCCCGCTTTACACTTTGCCCACTGCTTTAATTCGTGCTGCCTTTGTCAAGGAAGGAGGAGAAGAGAAGAGCCAGGATTACTTGCCCCAAGGTGGCTCTAGTTCCGTCAGCCATTTGCTCTGGCGCCACCTGCTGTTGGGCTCCCAGCTACGTGCCCTATCAAGCCCAATGGGCCCACCGGCCTGCCCTGGGTCTTTGTACAAGGGATGCACCAATGTAAGCGTGAGGGGGGGGGGACTAGTTTTGCTATTAATCCCTCTTCTCAGGGAACTCTGGGAATTGTATTTCTGTGAGGGGGATAAGGTTTTTTCCCCTCACAACCCTCAGGGCTCTTAACAAACCACAGTTCCCAGAATCCTTTGGGGGAAGCCATGCCTGTGTGAAGTGGGATGATACTGGTCCAACATTCACACAGCACCAACCCCCCCCCCCGGCCCTCGTGGCACTGTCCCCTGCATCCATCGGCAACTATCTAGGCAGCGCCCGGTACCTTGGGAACTTGGTTGAATTTCTTCTCCCAAGTGGAGACCTTCTTATGTTGTAGCTTCTCCAGCACCTCCTGAAGTTCATCCAGCTAGAGAGGAAAGGAAGAGGTTGAGGAATTATTAAGGTGTGAGAAGAGCACCTGGCGTGTCTGGCGTGATTCCTGCTTCCATAAGAGGCCAAATTATGACCGACTGTATTCTTGGCTCTCACTATTGCAGGGGTGGGGTGGGCGACCTGTGGCCCTCCAGGTGTTATTGGACTACATCCCCCATCATCCCTGAGCATTGGCCATGCTGGCTAGGGCTGATGGGAAGTGGAGTCCAGCGACATCTAGAGTTGCCAGAGGCTCCCCAACTTCTGCTGTTAGTAATGAGCACACATTATGGTCAAGAACTTGTCGGTTCCAATTGCTGTATGACCAACAATGTCTGGAGGACACAAGTTTTCCTAAGGACTAGAAACTTGATGGTTTTGAAAAGAAAGAAATGCACTTAACTTTGTTCGGTGGAGGGTTGGATCTTTCATAGATCCATTTCTATGCATTTTTTAAAAAAGAATTTCGTCCTCAAGTAGATGCCTTCTGCACATTGTTGAGACTCTAACTCCCATCAGCCCCAACCAGCACAGCCAGGGATCAGGGATGATGGGAGTTGTAGTCCAGCAACATTTGGAGGGTCAAAGGCTCCCTAAGCCTGGCCTAATGGACTGCCTTCATCCCACCTAGTAAGAACTTGCATCTTCCCCCAACATTTTTTCTCCTAATCATAAGATATTTAGGTGATTAATGAGCTCGGTTTCCATAAGAGTGGGGGGGGGGGAGAGAGAAGCATTCCAAAGGCAAGGAAACACATACACTTTGTTCTGGAGAGACACAGGGCATGTTTTTTCACAGAGTGTAGAATTAGCAGTGCAGTTAGGTAATGTTTTCCCCTCACAGTAATGTTTGGACTTAATGGTCTTGTGGGGGGGGGGGCTCTTTAGATAGTAATGTGCATTACATTACCTCCTCCAAAATGTGCTCAGCCAGGCCTGGTGCATCAGGGGACCCCTGGCTGCCCACTCCACTGAGTGGGGCCCTGGACTTCTGCCCTGTATGGCGCCAGTGTGGGGGAAGTACCCTCCACCTATGGGGGAAATTGTCTTTTGCAATGGATGTCTGCCCTGTCAGCATCGCTGAGCATAATAACTGTATTCCACTCACTGTCACAACATCTGCTGTGATGGCCACTCACGTAAATGGAAAAATAAAATGAATAATCCATGAATTTGCCTGTCGACCGATGCTGCCCATGAACGCTAGCTCTATGGAACCTGCTTCTGAATACCACTTCCAGGGAGGCAAGAGCTGGAGAAGGGCTGTTTCTTTATTGCCCTGCTTGCAGACTTCTTGAAGGCTTCTGATTGGCTGCTGTGGTCACTGAAATGCTGGGCTAGCTAGAATGTTGGTCTGATGAGGAAGGGCTTCTTGGAGGCTTCTGATTGGCTGCTGTGGCAGCAGAATGCTGGGCTAGTCAGAATGTTGGTCTGATGTGGAAGGGCTTCTCGAAGGCTTCTGATTGGCTGCTGTGGTCACTGGAAAGCTGGACTAGCTAGAATGTTGGTCTGGTGCGGAAGGGTGTTTTGGAGGCTTCTAATTGGTTGCTGTGGTCAGTGGAATGCTGCACTAAATGGAATGTTGGTCTGATGCGGAAGGGCTTCTCGGAGGCTTCTGATTGGCTGCTGTGGCAGCGGAATGCTGGGCTAGATGGAATGTTGCTCTAATGTGGAAGGGCTTCTCGGAGGCTTCTGATTGGCTGCTGTGGTCAGTGGAATGCTGGTCTAGCTGGAATATTGGTCTGATAGGGAAGGGCTTCTCGAAGGCTTCTGATTGGCTGCTGTGACAGCAGAATGCTGGGCTAGATGGAATGTTGGTCTGATAGGCAAGGGCTTCTCGAAGGCTTCTGATTGGCTGCTGTGGTCACTGGAATACAGTACTGGACTAGCTAGAATGTTGGTCTGATGTGGAAGGGTGTTTTGGAGGCTTCTGATTGGTTAATGTGGTCAGTGGAATGCTGGCCTAGCTAGAATGTTGATCTAGCTTCTTGGAGGCTTCTGATTGGCTGCTGCAGGCAGCAGAATGCTGGAATGGATGGAATGTTGGTCAGATGGGGAATGTCCAGAGGTGGATTACCCCAGAGATAAAGTCCTATGAGAAAAGGTCTGTGGCGTTTGATGCACATAGCCTAGAGAAGGGACAACTGGAGAAAAGGGCGTGGCTCATTGGTAGAGCATCCATATTGTATGCAGAAGCTCCCAGGATGGACCAATGATCTTCTTTGGTATAAAGGAGCATCCTCTGTTCTCATTACAGTCCAGCACCATCTTCAGATATTTGTTTTTTAGTTCAGAGCAAACTTGTTCTGTTTCCCCAGAACATAGGACCTGAACCAATATGTTCAAATCGCATGGAAAATAATTTTAAAATAGCCTGCTCCTCAATTTCAGTATTTTACTTCTCACCTGCCCCAATTTTTATGCTCCCCCTCCCTGGAAAAATTATTGCAGATGTCCAGGGGGGTCAGACTAGATAACCCTTGAACCTTCTCCAAACTCTGATCCTCTCTCTCTCTAACATTTTAACAGGGTTCTCTCCCCCCACCCTCAGTCAATAGCAAATGTTTACATTGATGAATCTAACAGATTAAGTGTGTCAGGTCTGGATATTAGCAGAGCATTCTGTTCCTCAGCAAGGGTGGGGTGGGGTGAAAAGCATCTTCTGGTCTTGTTTGGCTCATATCCAAGAAATGATGCAATTGGTTCCATGTGATGGGTCCTGGTGGTACAAACGGGTTTGAATGGTGTTTTCCTTCCTGCCAGCAGAGTGTCATCGTCCCCCCCCCCCCTAGCTCTGCCTCCTGTGGCTGCCTGGCAAACTTGGTGTAAGATAGATACATCTTCAAAGCAGTTTCTGATCCAGCATGTTTCGTCTCCTGGCGGAATAAGCACCCAAAATTGCATGCTAAAATATGTCTCTGGATCCCTAGTTGCCAGCTCTGTTTTCCTCTCAAACCTACAAGGGCAGGCCAGCCTGGTTCTTGCTTGCATATAAGATAGCGGAGAAGGGGAGGTGGCGACCTAGTCGTGTTTGCTCTTATCAGTCAGACTCTAATCTGGTTCTAAAGAGCTACACTCTTCCCTGTGCAAGCGTGCTCGATCTGCTCTCATTCTCCCAGCCCCTCGGATGATCTTGCTGGCTTCCTTGTCCTCGTGCTTTCCTAAAGTCTTGGACCAATTCCTGATTGACGGCTGAATTGCATTTATATCCCCACCTTTCCCTCCAAGGAGCCCGAGGCGGTGTACATTTCCCTCCTCATTTAATCCCGACACAACAACCCTGGAAGGTAGGTGAGCCTGGGAAGCAGCAACTGACCCAGGGTTGCCCAGAGAGCTTCATGGCTGAGAGGGCATTTGAATCCAGCTCTACTCTAACCACTACACCACACTGTCTTATTTTGGCTGCGGCAGCAGCTCTGAAGTTGGAGCAAATGAAGAACATAGCCCTCTTCTCCCTTGCACATCCCAGTAGACTGGTATTCGCTGACCCACGGCTAGAGTGCAAGAAGAATCCTGGTGGATCTGAGCTAAGGTCCATCGAGCCCAGTATCCTGTCTCCTACAGTGATCAGCTGGAAAGGATGGGGAACTTTTGGCTCTCCAGATGGGGCTAGACTCCAGTCGTCCCCATGCCCATTCCAGATGGGTGCTCATCTCATGGGAGTTTGAGCCCATCAATGTCTGGAGGACCACAGTTTACACACTCTTAGCCTATGGGATATTGTTATTATTATTTATTAAATTGGTAAAACGTCCTATGCCTGCAGGACTCAGGGAGGTTCTCAACAACAACAACAACAACAACAACAACACAATATGAAAACACAAAATACATAATCGAAACAAGAACAACTCAATAATCCCACCCCAACACATTTTGAAAAGGCATTGGATGTCAATCAGCCAAAGGCCTGGTTAAAGAGTAACATTTTCACCTGGCACTTAATGAAGGCGCCAGCTGAGCCTCCCTGGGGAGAGCATTCCACGTGCGGGGAGCCACAGTAGAAAAGGTCCATTTTTGGGTTGCAGAGGTAGACTGCCTCCGAGATTGGAGGCTCCATTCTTAACAATCATAGCTATCGGCCTAAGAAGTGCTTTGCTGGAGCGGACCAAAGGTACACAGACTCCATCCTGGAGGGCTTGAAGCTGAGTGGTAGAAGTTCCCACTTCAATCCCTGGCATTTTCTGGTAAGGTTGGGATTGTTGCCTGCCTAAAACCCTGGAGAGCTGCTGCCGGTCAGTGTAGACAATACTGAGCTAGATGCACCGATGCCTGGACTCAGTATAATACCGGTACATGTTCTTTTTACATTCAGCCCTTTATCCAGAACAATGGAGACGGAAATCTCACTTGATTCTTTAGGAGAAGGACTGTGGAGCAGTTGCTTTGCATGCAGAAGGTTCCAGGTTCAAATCTCCGGCACCTCTAGGGAGAGCTTGGGATGCCCCATGCCTCGAACCTTGGAGAGCTGCTGCCAGTCAGTGTAGGCAATACTAACCTAGTTGGACCACTGGTCTGACTCTGTATAAGGCAGTTTCCTACATTCTATGAGAAAGGTCCTTCTTCTTATTGTTATTATTATTATTTGCATTTTTATCCCACCTTCTCCCTAATATAGGGATGTGCAACCCATCCCACTGCTTCTGCTCTATATCACAAAATCCATTGAGCGGACATCTGTTTTGCCCTGGCGGTGGATATCCTTGGGTGCCACCCTTTGGGCGTTGGTGTCATGGGATAGTCACCTCCAAATATCTCGAAGGGCTGCTGCATGGGTGGAAGACAGAGCAAGCTTGTTTCCTGGAACATTCAGGGGGGGACTTTCTGACGGGAAGAGCCGTTCGACAGGGGAACGAGCTAACTGAGAACTCTACTTGGAGGTTTTCAAATTCTTTTAAGCTGCGCTTCCCGCATGGCAGAGGGGGTTCGACTTAGATGACCCTCCCCACGCTACAATTATGCCGGGGAGGGTTGCCCGTGGGGCTCTCAAATCCCTCTGCGCATCCTGCCCACCGGGTGCAATTGATCCGCTGCCCCCCTGCACCGTGGCGGGCAGCCCACGGACGGGGACCACCCCGCGTGGCGCTTTTGCGGCGCAGACCAACGCCTCTTTTACTCACCAGCTCCTTCTCGTGCGCCTGGTAGGCGTGCTTGAAAGGGAACTCCTGGGGTGCCCGGCTAGCTGTGGCGAGGCTTCTGTGTGCCGCCAAAATCAGGCAGAGCAGGAAGGCCACCGAGCCCAATTGGGAGCGGTCCATTGTGGACAGGGATCCAAAAGAGCAAGCGGAAAGCTCAGGGCTGGAGGAGAGAGAGAGAGAGAGAGAGAGACAGACAGACAGACAGACAGACAGACAGACAGACAGACAGAGAGAAGAGTGAGCTCAAAGCCACAGGAGCTGTCCTCAGTGCTGAAGCCTGATGCCTTCCTTCCTCTGGCTTAGCAGGAGAAAGCGCCAGCCTGTCAGTTTCCCTCTGGCTGGCGAGGCAGGCAGAGATGGGGGTGGGTGTCTTGGGAAGAGAGGGGAGTGAGGTGCCCCCCCCCACCAGCCTGTGTCCCCACAGGATGGGGGGAGGCATGTGGAAGTGGTGGGTGGGTGTGGGGAAGAGAGCTAGGCACACAGCTGGGTGCAAAATTGCTGTTGGCAGCCCCCATGGGTGGGTGGGTGCGTGGGGTGCTTAAGCGGCAGGGAGGGGGCCTCTGGCTGACTATTTATCAGAGGTTTTACTCTGCAAATTGCAATTTTGGCAAGCGGCGGGAGGCATTAGATCGAGCAGAGAGCCTCATCCATCATCTTGGCCGGGGGCCCAGCGCTTTGCTGGGAGCAGAATGGGCTGGGAATTAGCTCGTTCCCCCGCCCAATAACCGTTGATTCTGATGTGCCTCCCTGAGCATCTCTGAGCCTAATGATCTGCTATTATTCTGTCCTGTTATTATTAGAATTAATCATTGCTGGAGAGCGTCACTGTGTCCAAAAGCGCTTCGAAATCATGGGCTTGTTTATCTGTCTTCATTCTCCCTCCCTCCCTATGCCGAACATCTAGAACACTTGCATGGCATACAAAAGGGCCTGGGTTCAATCCTTAGCTAGAGCTAGGAGAGGCCCCTTGTCTGAAGCCTTGGAGAGCTGCTGCCAGTCAGCGTAGGTAATTCTGAGCTAGATGGATCAATGGTCTACTTCAGTATGAAGCAACTACCTATGTCCCTCTGTAAATCAGCCCTTTATTCAGAACCATGAGGACTAGAACTTAGAGTCATAGAATTGTAGAGTTGGAAGGGAGCCAGAGGGTCATTTAGTCCTACCCTCAGCTAAAGCATCCATGACAGATGGCCATCCAACCATCTGTCATCCTTTGAGAGCCCACCACCTCCCGAGGGAGTCCATTCCACTGTCAAAGTTGTCAGAAAGTTTTTTCTCCTGTTTAGTTGGAATCTCCTTTGTTGTACCTGGAGGCCATTGGTTCAAGTCCTACCCTCCAGAGCAGGAGAAAACAAGCTTGCTCCATCTTCCATGGGACAGCCCTTGAGATATTTGAAGACGGCTCTCATATCTCCTCTCAGTCTCCTCTTTTCCAGGCTAAACATGCCCAGCTCCTTCAACAGTTCCTCATAAGGCTTGGTTTCCAGATTTTTGGCCAATCTTGGTTACCCTCCTCTGCACACCTTCCAGCTTATCTATATCCTTCTTTAATTCTTAAGGAAAGGGCCGTGGGTCAGTGCCAGAGCCACTGTTTTTTATATGTAGAAGGTTTCAGGTTCAATCCCAAATGGCATTTCCAGGTAGGGGTGAGAATGTATGCTGCCCCAAGCAGCTCACTGGTTGGTTTCTGTCTCTGAAGCAGCAATTAAAAGGCAAGAAAAGAGAAGATCTGTTTGTCATCCATTCACCTACCTGTCCTGCTCCCCCCCCCCCTCCTGCTCTGCCTTAAGTTTCCCTCTGGCTAAACTCCCTTGCCTTGTACGTTAATCTCTATCCATTTATCTTTTTGACAATTTGATCTTTGCTTTCTTCAGAAAACATTTAAAGATGTTCCAAGGCTTCACTCTCTCTCTCTCTCTCTCTCTCTCTCTCTCTCTCTCTCTCTCTCTCTCTCTCTCTCTCTCTCTCTTTCGAAGCAAAGTAAGCAGTGTTACTGGGAGGGAGGTGGAAATCAGGGATCAAGCTCCTGCCTTTTGCCAGTTAAGGTTGCCATGTTAAATGAGCCAGTTTGACCCTCTGTCAAGTTAATTGCCATATTAAATGAACCAGTCTGTTGTTCTGCCAGTTAAGCTTGTCAATTTACCCATCAGTGACTTAACTACAGGAGTTTGGGGCACAGAGAAAAACAGGCCGCCCTTTCCGATGGATCCTGTACTATTGAAATTCTGTCCTGCGAGAGAGATGGGCATCTCAGCCCCTTCCTCACCCACTTTTCAGCAGGCCTTGAAAATCCCTCCTAGTTCAAGGAGGGCTGGGGTAACTTTCCGCAGCATGAAGGCCACATTTTCCTCATGGAAAACATTCGGGGGGGGCTGCATGTTTGTGGTGGGATGGGCCAGGGTCAAAAAGTGGGGTGTCCTTAGGATGTCCCTATTTTCATTGGAGAAATGTTGGAGGGTATGGAGTTATCCGACCCCCGAGCCGTCTGAAGGCAATCCTGTATAGGGAAGCTTTTAAAAAAAGCTTAATGTTTTATTATATTTTTATATATGTTGGAAGCCACCCAGAGTGGCTCAGGCAACCTAGTAAGATGTGTGGGGTATAAAGAGTAAAATTATCATTATGGAATGGGACGTCCCAGTTTTCATCGGAGAAATGTTGGAGGGTATACAAGTGCCGTTGTCACAGTTCAAGGATAAAGTCCAGGCAGCAAAAAAAACACCTGAGGAGTATGTGAAGCAGGTTTGATCTAGGAGAGTCCCCAAGGCCTGATTAAAAGGATTTTTTTTGGGGGGGGGACACATTTGCCCCACCACAGCGCCTGAGGCTCTTCAACCCCGAGTTAAAAGTTGCTGTTGTGGCTCTGCTATTGATTTTGCTGTTGCTTTCTCTGTTTTAAATTGTTTGGAATTGTTTCTACTGGACTTGCTGTGCCAGGCTCTAGAGTGTTGTTAAGTTCATTATCCTTTTAATGAATTGAATTCATCTTCACTTTGTGTCTTAAAAGCTGGCTTGGGAGGGCCTCGTCTCTGAGAGAACCACAAGCACTCTGGCAGGAAGCAAGTACCATATGTTCAACCATCAGATCTGTTTCAATGCTCTGAAATCTTGCTCTCTGGACACATCAAGCCACTTGTTCAAGGCACAAGAAGGTTGATCAGCAACTCTCCTGGTGGTTTTGTTTTGTTTTGTGAGATGGGAAAAGGAAAAAAAACGGTTGTTAGCTTTGTCCTTTCACAGCAGGACCAGTGTCTTTTAAAGGCTGCCTGGCAGGCGGAAATGCAAGTGGGGACACTTCATTAATCAGTGTGACTCTGTGCTGTGGAGGTGGAAAGCCTGACCTGTTGAATTTCTGCCTCGCTTGCTTGCAGGTGTGTGAAAGGAGGAGCAAAAGATGGCAAAATGACTGCTAGCTTTGGGCCAGGAAGCAAGGATGCAGATCGTCAGAATAACTGAGATGGTTTAGTGCCACTATCAATTTGGCAGTTGATATGGCAAAAAAATGGCACATGGCTGTCTTTTCCCTACGTAATGATCCAAAATCCTGAAAGCGCAGGTCCAAGCAAGGATGTTTTATAGGACATATTAGAGGGGCAGGCAGGAGAATTTATGATGTTCTGGAATTTAGCTGTGATTCCTGCTTTGCAGGAGGTTGGACTAACACTAAATGAACTTTGGAATCCCTTCCAACTCTACAATTCTATGAGTCTATGTAAATGTCCCAAAGAAAAGGCCTGGACTGAGCAAATCCTGCCGGCTTTATAGGATTTAGTATTTCTGAAAGCCATTGGTTTATGCTATTGTCTGTTTTTTTAAAATCCACAGAAGTTTTCCCCACCCTGTTTATATGAAATCCAGTAGGTCATTGTTTTAAAGTATTTTTTGTTGGTGTAGGTAGGGAGATTAATTTAACAACAACAACCCCCCCAACTACCATCACCTCTAAGTAAATCTTGCCTCATTTCTACGAGTCGTTCTGTTGTCCCCCACCCCCCATTCCTCACACACTGTTCCCTGACCTATTTACTCTGCCTCCCTCTGCCAAGGGCAGGCTTCTGACATGTGGGTGGTTACATAAGGGATGGACAAAACCATAATCATGGATTCCTCCAGAGGATTAGGATTAATCACATCCTGCCAGAAGCAGGAAATTCATCCAGATTACAGGACCTTCAGCTCTGCTGCTGCAGGCTGGGTAGCTCTCTAGAGCACCCCCTGCAGCTAGGAATGAAAAGAGAGGGCCTCCTTGGTGGTGGCTCCGCAGATATGGAATTCCCTCCCCCAGGAGTGCAGATGGCTCCTTCCACGCAGGCTTCTGAATGGGCACTGAAGACACACTTGTTCCAGATGCCCTTTGAGGAAAGATGCAGTGGACATTCAAACTCATGGGGTCCTCCCCACGGACTACAAATCCCATCATCCCTGACGATTGGGTCATACTGGCGAGGGCTGATATTCCAGCAACATCTGGAGGGCTGCAACTTCCCCATCTCTCTATAGGATTTTAACTGGCCAAAAGGATTTGTTTGTTTGTTTGTTTTAATAACTGTTTTTTAATTGCTTTGATGATGAAATGGTTTGATTTGGTTCTTGGTTATAATCGAATTTATATTTCCACCCACCACGTGTTGGTCTGCAATTTCTCTAACTCGGTTGTTGTTATGTTGCCTTTGGCATTTTTAATATTGTACGGAAATTTCCTTATAAACCAAGGATGGGGGAACCTGCAGCCCTCCAGATGTTGTGGACTCTCCCTCCTTGGAGGTTTCTAAGCAGAGGTTGGATGGCCATCTGTCATGGATGCTTCAGTTGACATTCCTGCCTTTCAGGGGGTTGGACTGGGCAACTCTGTCCTTGGGCCAACTCTGGCAACACGGTTACCAGATCTCAGCATGTCATCCATAGGGGCAAAGGTTCATTCCCCCCCCCTTGGCATACAATGAGATTGATGCCCTCCCCTGCCATGAACCACCTTCTGCCTCCTCAACAGAGCAAAGAGGATGGTCTGTACGCAACAGGAGAAATGGACAAGTGGATCTGACCTCAGAAATGTCAACATTCCAATGCCGGTTTTGGAACATTTCAACCTCTCAGGACCTCTGTCACTGACCTCGTTGTCCCTGTTCTTAAAAAAAATTGACCTTTTAGTGCAAATTTCTCCTAATATACACATTCGTTCTGCATGCAATCTTGCCAAATGCACAGAAATTTCCACTAGGCAGTTTTCTGCAATATAACGTGTTTCTGTATCCTGTTTTCAGTATTATATGCATTCTTAGGCACGCTTTACTCCAGTATATGCTTCTTTGTATACCTGACTCGGCTGGAGGATGGCACTACAAAATTCAGATTTTGAAGGACGGCTGTGTTTCTGTTTGCACACTGTTTCGGAAAGCGTGAATGAGTCAAGATTCGCGAGCCAGATCAGATTTCTGCCCCCTACCCTGGATCTTCCTGAACAGGTTGTCAGGAGATCCACCCCCTGAATGAGATCACCCATCGCCACTTCCACCCTCATTAAAATGTTCCGCCACAAATGTGGGGCTCATGGATCAATGTCCTCGTAGTGGAGAGATTTGATCGATTCCTCCTCCACCCTGATCTTGAAAATGAGTCAAGTCCTTTGCAGCCGCAACTAATGAGGACTCCTACGCCTCTCTCGGCCAAGAGTTTGGGAGCAAGCGATGCAAGACGTCAGGCGCAAGCAGCTTTTTATTATTGCCTGCCATGCTTGACATTTGTCTTCGTGAGATAATAAGGACCCGTCAGATCTATACGACAATTACACGATATGGCAGCACAATGGTGATGTCGTTGTGGGGGCGAGGAGGGGGAGATGCGTCAAGAAACTTCTGCAATAAACCAGGGGGCGGGGGCAGGTGAGTACACATTGTAAAATGGAAACACAGCCCGAAAGAATCAATCAAGCTTTGTTATCGATTTTATTTGCATGAAGACAACGTTGCGGCGTCTCTGCAGAGTTGCCAACTGACCAGGAAGTAAACCTGACTGGTTTGCTCCTGTGTCTTTAATAGAGGCTGGGCCGAAGCTGATCACAGGCATGGAGCTCACATGGGTTTTTTTTTTTTTAACACGGTGGGAGCAGAGGAGCAGCGGCTGGCTTATAAGATGGCAACCCTGCTTGTCAGAGCACACACACACACACGAGTACGAGAGAGTTCCTCGCAAGGAGAAACCAGTGCTGAGCCAGATTGGTGTGTGTGTCTGAAAATGGATAAGAAGCTTTTTCAGCTGGGGGGGGGGGGACATTCCCTCCTGGACAACTTTCCTAAGAGCCACATGCCTCGGTGATCCATTTGAATACAGCTAGTTTCTACAGACAACTCACACCTATCTCCGAGATTCAGGATGGGTAATAGAAAGTCCTTCTTCACACAGCCCCATAGTTAAGCTATGGAACTCCCTGCCACAGGAGGCAGGGATAACCACCAATTTAGATGGCTGTGGAGGAGGATTGGACAAATTTGTGGAAAAGGTTATCAAGGACCACTAGCCACGATGGCTCTGATCTGCCTCCACGGTTGGGGGCAGTAATGCTTCTGAATGCCAGTTGTTGGAAACCTCAGGAGGGGAGAGGGATCTTGGGTTCGAATCCTGATTGTAGGCTTCCCTTTGGGGCACCTGGGTGGCCGCTGAGAGAACAGGAAGCTGGCCTCATCTATCAGGAATTTCTTTTGGTTCTTATCTCCCCAGCCGGGCAAAAACATTCAAGGAGGATACGAAGGAAGATGGGTGGAGAAGGAGGGTAGTTTTGGGAAGAGGTGGGAGTGGATGGGGACTGTGGGCCAGAAATATTGGCTCTGGAGGGAGCTGTGCATGTTTAGCCTGGAAAAGATGAGACTGAAAGGAGATAGTATAGCTATCTTCAAATCTCAAGGACTGCCCCATGGAAGAGGAAATAAGGTTGTTTTCTCTTGCTCCGGAGTGTAGGACTCGAACCAGTGGCTTCAAGTTGCAAGAAAGGAGATTCCAGCTGTCAGGAATGAGCCAGCTCCCAGCGAAGGTTTGCAGCCAACGGCAGAAAGCAGCCAGGAACAGAGAGGCCTTGATGTTAGTCAGGCAGGGGAGAGCCAGCAGCTGCAGACTTCGGCTCTTTCTGACCTTGACAGGCAGGCTGATAAAGCAGTAGCTGAGAGCAGGCTAGAACACAGCCAAAGTTTGCCGGAAGCACAATCTGGTGCAAATAAACTCAGAGGCAGCCTCTCAAAGCCAGAAGAAGTTGGAGCTGCTCCAATAAGTCTGAGAAGTCGGCGAATGGGAGGGTTGTTAGACAGGAAGCAAAACAAGAGAAGTAAGGGTCGTAAGTTCAATATCTGCTAGAGAAGCCAGAGGGAGTCTTCAGAAGGGTCATCTTGAGTGATGATGCCGGAGGCTTTGTTAGAGCCGTCCAGAGCTATCTGTTTGTTTTTGCAAGAAATCCTCCTTTTTAATTAGCTATGCTTACTGCGTTATCAAGCTGGGAACCTGGACTCCTGATACCGGCTAAACATCAGGAAGAGCTTTCTGACAGTAAGAGCAGTTTGACAGTGGAAGGGTCTCCCTCGGGAGGCTGTGGACTCTCCTTCCTTGGAGGTTTTTAAGCAGAGGTTGGATGGCCACCTATCATGGACGCTTTAGCCGAGATTCCTGCAGTGCAGGGGGTTGGACTAGATGACCCTTGGGGTCCCTCCCAACTCGACGATTCTATGATTTGTCCTCTGGGGCCAAGGCCTGAGCATCAGAAATTGGCGAGGGCTCCCCGAGTGGTTCAGTAATATACGTTTGGCTCACTGGAAAGGGATGAGCTCATTTCAAGAGTGGGAGATGATTCTGTAAACCAGACATTCTGCACTCCTGTTCACCTGCCGCCGCCTAAAAAACAGAGATTGTCTCTTATTTGTCTTGCCACATCCTTTTGAGTGCCTTCCACAATATTCTCCTGGGATATGACTTCATCTTTGACTCAGGCTTCGTCTGCCATCCTCTTTCATCCACCCTGTTCTCTCCCCCCCCCCTCTCCAAAAAACAACCACCACCACCTTAGTGCTGAGTTGTCTGGGTAGACTTAAGAACATGGGTAGGCAAACTAAGACCCGGGGGCCGGATCCAGCCCAATTACCGTCTAAATCCAACCCGTGGACGGTCCGGGAATCAGCGTGTTTTTACATGAGTAGAATGTGCGCTTTTATTTAAAATGCATCTCTGGGTTATTTGTGGGGCATAGGAATTCGTTCACCCCCCCCCCAAAAAAAATAGTCTAGCCACCCACAAGGTCAGAGGGACAGTGAAAAAGTTTGCTGCCCCCTGCTTAAGAACATAACATAAGAACATCAGAAGAGGCCTACTAGATCTTGCCAACTAGTCCAGCATCCTGTTCTCACAGTGGCCAACCAGATGCCTCTAGCATAGCTGTCAAGTTTTCCCTTTTCTCGCGAGGAAGCCTATTCAGCATAAGGGAATTTCCCTTAAAAAGGGGGAGAACTTGACAGATATGGCCTATAGGAAACCATCAAGCAGCAATGAAGCTGAAATATACTCAGAGTCAAAAGTGAATTTCATGCTCTTTATTCAGCCCGTAGTCATCAAGGAGAAGAAGAGAAGAATGCCCTTTTCCCAAAACCATCTGCTTATATACATTATTTACACAATGGGCTTTGAGTGATTGGCTACTTCAGGGCTACACCTGTGGGCCAATCAGTTTGTGGATTGACTTCTGCCAGCAGCCTGATTGGCTGCTCCTGCAGGCCAATCAGGTTGCGGATTCACTTCCACCTGGAGTTGGATTGGGTGGCTCCTGCGGACCAATCAGACTGCTGATTCTGGATCCTATTGTTCTATGATTCAGCTCAGTACATAACAGAAGCCCTCTGGTTTGCCTGGATTGGGGGTGATTTGCATGCATCATTGCTGCACTGCACCGATTCTTGATTCTTGCCTCCGGTTGCACGTATCATTGGCATGCAGCCCCCAAAGGATTACTCACAGGGCACTGTGTCTCCCTTTGGCCGAAAACAGCGCCCTATCCCCAGTTTAAAGGCACAAGAACATGGGAGAACCAACAGCAGAACGCAGCGCCCTCTTCTTCCAGCCCTGTCCTTCCTAAAACGCCACGCTCCAAATCTCCAATGTTTTAAGAAAGAGAGAGAGGATAGACACCCTGCGGGGCTCACAGATGCTCCTAAACTCCACGCGGCAACTTCTCTGATCCTGTGCTTGTTGCATTTAACTTGGCAAGAAGAGGGGAGTGGGAATCCACTCTGCGCATGCTCTGTGGCTCTCCTGGATTGCTTCCCCGTACATCCCGGGGGCTCAGCCAAAACTGGCATGAAAAGTCCCTAATTCTAGCCCTCCCTAGAACAGCCAGGGAGCTTCCTCAAAATCTGTTCCCCTGCTAGAGATCTTAGGCTGCTTGTGCCATCCTGGAGGGGATCCCGTCTGGATCATGAAACGGGATAGTGTGTCCCAGAAAACAGCGCCAAGATGGATTCTTGGATGCCCTGCTGTGACTTCTGCCTGGTGGAGCCAATCCCCAGTCTTTGCTACATCTCGTCTGCGTGCATTTGCTTTGTAGGGTCTTTCTCTGGCTTGGGCTTCCTGGCATTAGCTTCCTTGACCTCGCTCGGTGACCCTGGATCAGACGTGTTGGCAATCATGGTCTCCCTGATGGTGTCAGGGTTACCGGCGGCTGCTGGGTCCCAGTCGCTGGCGCCGGGGTCCTCTTCCATTTGAACCCGGGGCGATTCTGGGCTGCGGGTGGTGGGAGACTCGTCCGGATCAGAAAAGCTGCCCTTGGTCAAGATGTGTCGGGAAATCACTAAAGGAGATGAAAAAAAAGTGTGTTAGGAGTCTAAACCACTGAGCCTCTTGGGCTTGCCAATTGGGCTTGTCGGTGGTTTGAATCCCCGCAACGGAGTGAGCTTCTGTTGCTCTGTCCCAGCTCCTGCCAACCTAGCAATCCTAAAACAGTAGATAAATAGGTACCACTGTGGTGGGAAGGTAAAAGGTGTTTCCGTGCACTCTGGCTTCTGTCACGGTGTCCCGTTGCACCAGAAGCAGTTTAGTCATGCCGGCCACATGACCTGGAAAGCTGTCTGCGGGCAAACTCTGGCTCCCTTGGCCTGAAAGTGAGATGAGCGCCGCAACCCCATAGTCGCCTTTGACTGGACTTAACTGCCCAGGGGTCCTTTACCTTTTTACCCTATCTTATCAGAGACACCATAGAATCATAGATTGCCTAGGTAGAAGAAGTGATTGACATTTTCCAACACTACACCATTGAGTTGGATTACTCCCGCCCGGGAACCAATGTCCCCACTGTGGAGGGACGTGCGGGTCCAGAATTGGCCTCCACAGTCACTTACGAACTCATTGTTAAAACCGTGTTTATGGAAGACAATCTAACTCGGCTACGAGTGATCGCCAAAGAAGAAGAAGAATCATAGAATTGTGGAGTTGGAAGGGACCCCGATGATCATCTCTGTCCTCTCTTCACACACACACACACACACACACACACACACACACACACACACACATATACACGTTCTTCCTCTCTCTGACACCCCCATCCCACTTTGCCCCCTTCCCAATGGTTACCTCCAGACGGCTTGTAGTCAGCCCGGCTAACCTGGGTCCCCCCAAGGAAGGAGCTGCAGTTGGGCAGGATGAGAAGCCCAAGGGAGAAGATGAGGATCTGGAAGCAGAAGGAGAGAAGGTCAATTTAAGCGCTGAAGAAGCCACATGGGTGTAAAAGCAGGGATACATAGCCTTTGGCCTTCTAGGTGGCTGTTATTGGACTACAGCTCCCATCATGCCTCACCACTGCCCATGCTGGGAGCTGTTGCTGCTGGGAGATGGAGTGCATCTGGAGGGTAAACTGAGCGATCGTCACCATCAAATTCATTCATAACGATTACTTGCTTCCCTCGCCAAAGTGACCCGAAGCAACTCCAGGACACAACATAAACATTAAAACCAATTTACAATAAAGACCCGTCTATAAGTGTAACTGTAACTATAACTGTCCCATCACCTCCTGGCAAATAGAAGGGGAAGAAATGGAGGCAGTGAGAGATTTTACTTTCTTGGGTTCCATGATCACTGCAGATAGGGAAAGCAGTCACGAAATTAAAAGACGCCTGCTTCTTGGGAGAAAAGCAATGACAAATCTAGGCAGCATCTTAAAAAGCAGAGACATCACCTTGCCGACAAAGGTCCGTATAGTTAAAGCTATGGTTTTCCCAGTAGTGATGTATGGAAGTGAGAGCTGGACCATAAAGAAGGCTGATCGTCGAAGAATTGATGCTTTTGAATTATGGTGCTGGAGGAGACTCTTGAGAGTCCCATGGACTGCAAGAAGATCAAACCTATCTATTCTTAAGGAAATCAGCCCTGAGTGCTCACTGGAAGGACAGATCCTGAAGCTGAGGCTCCACCACTCTGGCCACCTCATGAGAAGAGAAGACTCCCTGGAAAAGACCCTGATGTTGGGAAAGATTGAGGGCACAAGGAGAAGGGGATGACAGAGGACAAGATGGTTGGACAGTGTTCTCGAGGCTACCAACATGAGTTTGACCAAACTGTGGGAGGCAGTGGAAGACAGGAGTGCCTGTCATGCTCTGGTCCATGGGGGTAACGAAGAGTCGGACACGAATAAACAACTAAACAACAACAGCATACGTGTAAATACAAGACAGGCCTTGGGGATCCTGTCTCGACAAAGCCACATTCAAACCGAACCACGCCTTTATAAAGCCACCTTGAGCAGTCATGGCTTCCCCCAAAGGATTCTGGGAGCTGTCATTTCGTTAAGGGGGCTAAGAGCGGTTAAGGAGACACCCCACCTCCATTCCCCTCCCAGAGCAACAATTCTTAGAGTTCCCTGGGGAGAAGAGGGGTTGGTTCCCCCCCTTTTTAAACCACTCCAGGGAGGGGGAACACTGAAAAGGGCCTCCCACCCCTGTATTCTCTCTCTCCCCCAGAATTTTTGACACCCCCTCCAAGATTCATCACTCCAAATCTGCACATCCACTGCAGTTCTCTTTTGAAAAATGATTTTGCCGCTGTTGAGTTTTATCGCCACTCATGACCACCCCCACTTTGCTCTCTCTCTCGCCCCCCCCCCATTTACCACGAGGCAAGTGCTGGTCTGGGCTGCCTTTGTGGACGTCTGTTTAATGAGTCCTTGTAGCTTCTGAAGCTGACCCAGCAGGGACCTGTAAGAAGAAATGTGTTTGAGTTCCCCATGTCCAGATCTGGAGCCGGAATGTTTGCCACATGCTGTGTGTGAAATCATTGCAGAATAGACAGGTCTATTGTCTATTGCTGCTGGCTAAATGGAACCTTCCCATCCAGAGGCAGTCAACCCTTTTTTTCCCCCAGCAGCGTTTTTGCTACTCTTGAACTCTGACAATGCCTCTTACTACTTACTTGCCTGGAGGAAAGAGCTGTGTGTGACTAACCTTTACATTTCTCCACCTACTTTTGCCTCTGGCGCCCCAAAAACTGGCATGTGGCCCCTGGAAGGTTGTGCATAAGGAAATGTGGCCCTTGGCTTGTGAGAAGGGTTCACAAACTCAGATATAAAATGCCAATGATGCTTTGCGCCTTTTATAAACAGAAATGCATTTACTGGTCTTCTGCCAATTGACTTTCGAGTGCAACTTTCCCAATGGACACTATCCTCTTGCCCGCTGGTGGCAAAAGGAAGGACCTTGCTTTCAGCAGGGCAGTGACAGACTTACATGTTGTGGGTCTCTAGTTCCTGTACTTTCTTCCGCAGTTCCTGGTTCTGCACGGAACAAGCTGCCACCCTACCGAAGAAGGAACAAGGGGGAAAGCGGTTACATTTCCTCATCTATACATTTGTATTTTATCATATTTTTGTAAAACACACACAACCAAACAGCTCTCACGCACTGGGAAACTGTGCCACGGATTGCAAAGAGAGGTGAGTTGGTGATGTCACGGATGCTAGCCAATAGGCACCTTTCATGGTGGAGAAGATTCTCCCAACGTCGTTGAACCTCACCTCCCACAAGTCTCAGCAAAACATAGCCAATGGCCAGGGATAATGGGAGCTGGAGTCCAGCAACCTCCGGAGAACCACAAGTCCCATTATCCCTGACCTAGACACATGTCCCAGCCTATCAGGGATCATGTTAAATGCATTTGCAGAGATGTAAAGATGGGATGGAGAGGATGAAGGATTTGATGCCCTTCCATGTCACCCAAAATTAGCTGCCTAAGGCCATGGCCTCACTCTGCCTCAAGGTAGTGCCGGCTGTCTTTATAGGCACATGTTGTGCTAGTACCAGCATATGGGTTTTTGTTAACCCGGCTGGAGAACCACATTGCAGACTTTAGAGAAATTTATTTTTATTAAAGATTTCTTGGTTTACAAAAGTATGTGCAATGTCTCTCTTTTCAAGTTACATTTTCTACAGATCAGTTCATTTGCTGAGACATTAGTGTTACGTTAGG
This sequence comes from Zootoca vivipara, assembly GCF_965207765.1. Lineage (NCBI taxonomy): Eukaryota > Metazoa > Chordata > Lepidosauria > Squamata > Lacertidae > Zootoca > Zootoca vivipara. Next base: position 34,515,880 of record NC_142599.1, read on the forward strand.
AAGAAAAGGGGGGGAAGAGGTGGAGGGGGGAAATGGTGAGTGGGGTGGGGTTGGGTGGCAATGCTTCTATTCTACTTAGTGTATGTGTGGGGTTTTGTGTCAGCGTCACTTGTGTGGGTTCTCTTTACTACAGTGGTACCTCCGATTACAAACACCTTGGATTACAAACACTTCGGGTTACAGACTCTGCTAACCCAGAAGTAGTAGTAGTAGTAGTAGTAATAATAATAATAATAATAATAATAATAATAATTGTTATTTATTTATTCCCCGCCCTCCCCGGTGAGAACAGGGCTCAGGGCGGCTGACATCAATAAAATTACAATAAAACGTAAAAGAAAGAAAAACAATTGATTAAAATGCAGATTAAAATACAATTTAGATTTTTTTTCTTTTAAATGCAACCTCATTTTAAAATGGCCCAAATCAAAACCATAAGGGAGGAAAAACATAGGGGTCAGACTGGGTCCAGCCCAAAGGCCAGGCGGAACAGCTCTGTCTTGCAGGCCCTGCGGAAAGATGTCAAATCCTGCAGGGTCCTGGTCTCCTGTGAGAGAGCATTCCACCAAGTCGGGGCCAATACTGAAAAGGCCCTGGGCCCTCGTTGAGACCAATCTAGCCACCTTATGGCTCGAGATCTCCAAAATGTTGTTATTTGTGGACCTTAAGGTCCTCCGCGGGGCATACCAGGAGAGGCGGTCTGATAGGTACGAGGGTCCCAAGCCGCATAGGGCTTTTTAAAGGTCAAAACCAGCACCTTAAATCTGATCCTGTACTCTACCGGGAGCCAGTGCAGCTGGTAAAGCACTGGATGAATGCGATCCCACGGCAGGGACCCCGTAAGGAGCCTCGCCGCGGCATTCTGCACCCGCTGGAGTTTCTGGGTCAGCTTCAGGGGCAGCCCTGCGTAAAGCGAGTTTAAACCGGTTTAAAAACTTTACTTCAGGATGAGAACAGAAAAGCTAAAGTGGTACCTCAGGCTAAGAGCGATTTCAGGTTAAGAACGGACCTCCGGAACGAATTAAGTTCGTAACCAGAGGTACCACTGTATTCACTTGTATTCCTTTGGTGGTGAGAGAGGTTGGGGGTGGCTGTCTTTGATTGGCTGTGGTGAACTTTGTTTTCGTGTGCGAATTTCCTGAGTGGCTGGGAGTACAGGAAGGGGAATCTGGGATGCAAAATGGACATGGATCCCCAAGCCACAGACCCTGCTCTCACCGGCTCTCCAGCCCATCAATATATTCTTTCTTGCGTCGTCGGCTGTCCTGCGCCGACTGCTTGTTCCGGATTTTCCTCCGCACTTTTTTCAGGATCCGTTCCTCCGCCTGTTGAAGAAGGTGAGGGGCAAGAGAACCTTTTAGGTGCTCACAGAGCTTTGGCGCGAGCTTGAAGGTCACAGAATATAGTTCAGAAATCCCCAAACTATTTGCTGAGGAAAATATGCTTTTGAATTATATACCCAATACGTGGAACCTAACAAAGGGACAATATGAATGGACTCTCCGCACCCATACTGCAGCCAAAAGGACAGGTATTGATGAACTGGGAAAATAAATCTGCAGCTCCCTTCAACGATTGGATAGAATAGGCATCCCCAAACTGCGGCCCTCCAGATGTTTTGGCCTACAGCTCCCATGATCCCTAGCCAACAGGACCAGTGGTCAGGCATGATGGGAATTGTAGTCCAAAACATCTGGAGGGCCGAAGTTTGGGGATGCCTGGGATAGAAGGTATGTACATACTCACAGCACATGAACATATTTCATATACACATAGACAAATGTAATGATGTTTGGAATCCATTTCTATAAACATTGTATTAGGGTTGGATCTACACACAGGAAAACCCCCATTATAAATAAGTCAGAAACTAAATTGTTATAACAAAAGAAAAAAACACTATGGAAAACCGCAAATGTTTTTTACTCTCCAGCGCCACCTGGTGTTGCATTTTTATAATGCATTCCAAACGCTGGGTTTTTTTTTTTTTTACTAATGTAGCTGAGTCCTAGGTTAAATGTAAGGTAACTACAATAACAATCTAGTAATATCAATAAGTTCTGTTTTTGTTTTGTATAGGTGTTATCTCTCTCTTTTTCCTTTTCCTTCCCCCTCCCCTTTTCATGTCTTATTTTACACTTACAATTGTATACACATTACTTTTGATCTTTCAGTAATCTATCTATATGTCCCTGAACTACACCTGAAAGTCATTGCTGGGCAAACATGAGTTAAGTGGGGTGACTGGGTGAGCCAGTGTGTCATGGCGGTTAGAATGTCAGACTTGGACCGGGGAGAGACCAGGGTTCAAATCCCCACTCGGCCATGAACCTGGCTGGGTGTGACCTTGGGCCCAGCTACCGCCCATTGGCCTAACATACCTCTCAGGTTTGTTGTGGAAATTTAATGAGGAGGGGGGAGAACCAGGTACACACCGCCACCGAGCTCCTTGGAGGAAAATGACGGGATATAAATGCAACAAATAAATAAAATTTGGGGTAGAACTTTGCACGATTCTTAGTGCACCTTTGAGCTCAGATTTTGTGGTTTTCACATTTTAGACACTTGTCAGGGAGGAGGATGGGGACAAGACTCCCATTGCTTGGCTCCGCCTCTCATTGATTCTAGCCCTGCCTCCCGGGAGTCTCCATGCCTTCCACTCCCCAGTCCCAATGGGTGACAGTGCCTGGTGGCTAAAGAAATCTTAATGTAGCATTAAAAAGAGATAAAAGCCACATGCACTTATTATTATTTTTTAAAAAAATAAAAAATAACCCAATGAAAGCTACCACACTGGATGAAATCCGTGCACATCACGACTGGTTTCCATTCCTTCTGGGATGGGGGAAATGTCTCTGCTGGCTTCTCCAGCCACGTACCTTGGTGAGGGGGAGGTCAGAGCACAACAAGACCCCTTCCTCGCTCAGGAGCCGCTTCTCCTCCTCTGTCAAGTAGAGGCCCTGGAGCCGCAGTGACTCGAAAGGATCCTGCCCCGCCGCAGAGGAAGAGAGTGTTAGCTGCCTTGTGGCCACCACTTTGCAAATCACCCTCTCTTGGGGAGATACTTCTTTGGGGACCTGCTTCGTTTCACAAATGGGGCCCTATTGCCTCATCAGCCAGGATTCTCGTCTGCTGTCTGGATTGGCCGGAAAAGAGGGCCCCTAAGCATGTGCAGAGTGTGCCATGATGGCATTTTGGGTGTCAATGTGGAAACAGCACAGGACTCATCAACAGGCCTTGCGTGATTTAGGAGTTATGAATAGGGGTCAGGCTCCATTCTGCTATCCCTGCTAAACTGGTGGTGGTGGTTAGAGGGAGGTAGCGGGCTATGTGCTAGCGCCCCCCTGTGGCAAAAGGAAGGAGCCAACTAGCCGAATATGGAAGCTGAATAAGAGCTGTCATGTAACAGTCCCCGAGCCCTATAAAAACTTCTAGTATGCTCATGGCTCTCAACAATGCTTGTGCTGTCATACATCCACTCTTGTCCCTTGATATGACATCATCTGTGTGCGACAGCTGGCATTTTGCAGAGTCTAGTAGAGTCTAGCAGTGAGTCAGAGGCTGCAGAGTTGCCAGCTAAGGAGCCATGGCAGATATCTGACTCCAAACCTGATGTTGGAGACCTGAGCCCCATTAAGCCCATGGCTGCCAGATCAAGGCCCTCTGGACCAGATCCCATGGGCCCCAGGACCCGTGTGGTCACATCCAGGACCCTTGCAGGTGATTCCCCCTAGGCCTGAGGAACCGTCTGCCTCCCAATCAACCTCATAGGTCTGGGTGAGAGCCCAGAAGATGTGCCAGTCTGGAGGAATATGGTACCTCTCACAAAGGGAGAAAGGTACTCAAAAGGCCTCAGGCCACCTCTTTCCTTTGTGAGAGCCAAGTGGCTCACTCAGAGCTGTCTGCGGTGCTGAAAGCCATGTGGGTACAGCCTAGGAGAGGTGGATGGGAGGAAGTGGCTCAAAAGGCCTCTGTCTACTTCTAGCCTTTGTGGGAGCCAAGTATGTCTCTTGGAGCTGTCTGTGGTGCTGAAACACCTAACCTGCATTTTTTTTCCACATGCGCCTCTGGAAGGCCAGGCCAGACCAGAGCTCCATCCACACTATACATGCAAAGCTGTACAGTTGAAACTCGGAAAATTAGAATATCGTCAAAAAGTGCATTTATTTCAGTAAAGCAATTTAAAAGGTGAAACCAATATATGAGATAGATGCATGATATGCAAAGCAAGATATGTCAAGCCTTTATTTGTTGTAATTGTAATTATTTGTCTTTAGGTGGGTGAATTATAAATGGAATGTAATTAATGAAATGTAATAGCGATGTTTATTTTTGTATTATTGCAACTATTTGTTTTATTACTGTGGAATTTCCAAAAGAAAGCATTTGTAAAAAAATAAAATAAAAAAATAATAAGTTGCATTACTGAAATAAATGCACTTTTTGACGATATTCTAATTTTCCGAGTTTCACCTGTATCATCCCACTTTAAACAATCACGGTTTCCCCCAAAGAATATTGGGAAGTGTAGTTTGTTAAGGGTGATGAGAGTTGTTAGGAGACTCCTATTCCCTCCAGTGTGGTTTAACAATCAGGGAATTGTAGATGTGAGGAGCCTCTTAACAACTCACAGCACCCTTAACAAACTACACTTCCCAATGTTCTTTGGGGGAAAAGCACGACTGTTTAAAGTGGGATGAAACAGCTTTGCACGCATAGTGCAAATTGGGCCCTGGACAGGACACCCCAGAAGATCAGTTCCGCTATTACTTACCTGGGGCATAGGAATGTCTTCCACGTTGGATCTGGTAACATTCTCCAAGAGCTCGAGTGACACTTCGCTCATAACACAGGCCTCAGGGAGTGTTGCTGGAGGTGTCCAGTTTTCTGGTGGGGAGGAACGAAAGAGGCCCGGGGCCAGTCAGAAAGGGGACAAGTTTGGCAGACGGACCTAGTCTAAATACCTCTAACGCTTTGCCCCAAACAGGGCTGCCTTTAGGTATTTTCTAAATGTCAGGTAGTTGTTTATCACCTCTGATGGGAGGGTGTTCCACAGGGCGGGTGCCACTACTGAGAAGGCCCTCTGCCTGGTTCCCTGTAGCTTTGCTTCTCGCAATGAGGGAACCACCAGAAGGCCCTCAGCACTGGACCTCAGTGTCCGGGCAGAACGATGGGGGTGGAGACGCTCCTTCAGGTATACTGGACTGAGGCCGTTTAGGGCTTTAAAGGTCAGCACCAACACTTTGAATTGTGCTCGGAAACGTACTGGGAGCCAATGCAGGTCTTTCAAGACCGGTGTTATGTGGTCTTGTCAGCTGTTCCCAGTCACCAGTCTAGCTGCTGCATTCTGGATTAATTGTAGTTTCCGGGTCGCCTGCAAAGGTAGCCCCACATAGAGCGCATTGCAGTAGTCCAAGCGGGAGATAACCAGAGCATGCACCACTCTGGTGAGACAGTTCGCGGGCAGGTAGGGTCTCAGCCTGCGTACCAGATGGAGCTGATAGACAGCTGCCCTGGACACAGAATTGACCTGCACCTCCATGGACAGCTGTGAGTCCAAAATGACTCCCAGGCTGCGCACCTGGTCTTTCAGGGGCACAGTTACCCTATTCAGGACCAGGGAGTCCTTCACACCTGCCCGCCTCCTTGTCCCCCACAAACAGTACTTCTGTCTTGTCAGGATTCACTCTCATAATACTCATTCCGTCTTTATAAGAAATCAATCTTTCAGTGTGGCAGCACCAGCACTTTGCCTGGTGCCTTCTTTGCTGTACTCTTTTCAGTGCCTGCTAAAAACATTGTTCAGGCCAGCCTTTCTGGACATGCAGAACACTGACATGTGTTTTCACCTGGTTTTTTAGCTTATTGTTGATTTTAATTATGTTAAATTGTTTTAAATCGGTTTTCTTGAGTACTAATTTCATTGTTTAATTATTTTGCGAACCCCTTTGAGGTTTCCCTTTCACAGTCGAGCGGTATATCATTTTTTAATGAAATAAATAAATCGGGACCTGAGCCCATCAAAAACTCTCCCCAGTTGTAATTCCTGGCAACTGGCAGAGGTGGAACATAGCCACCGAAGAGCAGAGGTGGAACACAGCCACCGTGGCTAGCAGCCATTGATATAGCTTCATCCTCCTTGAATTTCTTGAATACAGCAGTGTGGTGTAGCGGTTAGAGCGTCAGACTAGGACCCGGGAGACCAGGGTTCGAATCACGACCTGTCCATGAAGCTCACCGGCTGTGATCTTGGGCCAGTTGCCACTTCTCAGCCTAACCTACCCCGCAGGGTTGCTATGGGCATTAAATGAGGAAGAGGAGGAGAGCCAATGAACGCCATCTTTAGCTCCTTGGGGAAAGGGCGGGGAAAGAATGTAACGCAATGCAGTAAATGATAGAATCCTGCACACTTACCTAAGGGGTTGGAGAAGACAGGATCAGGCCCGGTCGCCTCCTCCACCATACCCATGTCACAAATAACCTCATAGATGACGGTGGCCGATAAGTCCGGGGGGCCGAGCTCACTCTGCACAGGGGGGTCCGCGTGGGGATCGTCTGAGATCCCGCTGTCACTCTCTGGCGAGGCGACAGGGCTCCTCGATTCGTAGATGTCGTTTGGGTTAATCAGGAATTGCAAAAGATCTTCTGTGTCGCTGCTACTCGGACGACCCTGCAGCACGAAAGGGGTTGGGTTGCTAGTACCTGCTTTGGAGTGCTTGTGTGTATCTGTCTCCCTTGGGGGTGTCAGGAGGGATGTTTGAACGAGAAATTTCAACCAGGGGTGGGGAGCTCTATCCTCCCCATTCCCCCCCCCCACACACCTGAGAAAGCTCAGTCAGTAGAACTGCCCCACATTGGGCATAGGATTCCTGCATTGCAGGGGTTGGCAACCCTTGCTGTCCCTTCCAATTCTATGATTCCCATCGGCCAACTCCTGACAGATGATTGAGGCCACCCAGCTGTCTGTCGCCTGGCCTGTCCATCACAGCTCTGAAGTTGGAACATAAGCAGAGCCTGTTGGATCAGGGCAAAGGGGCCCATCGAGTCCAGCACCACTGTTCTCACAGTGGCCAACCCAATGGTAAACCACAAGCAGGATTCGAACCCAAGATCCCTCTCCCCTCCTGCGGCTTCCAGCAACTGGTATTCAGAAGCACTGCGGCCTCCAACTGTGGTTGGTAGCCATCAGTAGCCCTATCTCCCATGAAGGTTAGAATTTTTCTAGGTTTTAGTTAAATTTTTTATTTATACTTTTCAAGTTGATACATTTCACTAATTTTACCATCATTTTGACATTTCAAAACTTGACTTCCTTCCCCCTCTTTCTGTGGTCCCTTAAATTTATTACATCTTCTGCATATCCAAATTAACTTAAATTTGCTCATTTATTCATCTTCTTTAAATATGCACTCTTATGAAACTGCAGGTTTATTACAATAGCCCTGACAATGTTTTTATCTGTTTACAATTTATCTGTAACTATTCAATAAACCATCTCTCTCTCTCTATATATATAGTTAAATATATATAGTTATATACATATATTATATATATAGCTATATATATATTAATATACCGTATATAGTAATATATAGGTGTGTGTATATATATATATATATATATATATATATATATATATATATATATATGTATGTATGTATATGTTGTTGTTTAGTCGTTTAGTGACCCCATGGACATAGTATATAGTTATACTATGTAATATATAATTATACATATATATATATATATATATATATATATATATATACTATGTATATATAATATGTATAGTTATATACATATAGTATATATATATATAGAGAGAGAGAGTGTTATATATAGTTATATATCTAGTTATATATGTGGTTATATTGATTTCTTATTCTTCCGTTAAGTTTCACCATTTCTGCATATTCTGTAAGCTGGTATCTGTTCTTCCTCTGCTGGGACTTCTGCTTCTTTCCATTTTTAGAAAAATGGCCATGAAGGTTAGAATTATAGGGGATGCGGGTGGCGCTGTGGTCTAAACCACAGAGCCTAGGGCTTGCCGATCAGAAGGTCGACGGTTCGAATCCCCGCGATGGGGTGAGCTCCCGTTGCTCAGTCCCTGCTCCTGCCAACCTAGCAGTTCGAAAGCACATCAAAGTGCGAGTAGATAAATAGGTGCTGCTCTGGCGGGAAGGTAAATGGCGTTTCCGTGCGCTGCTCTGGTTCGCCAGAAGCGGCTTTGGCCACATGACCCGGAAACGCTGGCTCCCACAGCCAGTAAAGTGAGATGAGCACAACAACCCCAGAGTCGTCCGCGGCTGGACTTAAGGGGTCTTTTGCCTTTACCTTTTTAGAGCTGGCAGTGACCCCCTGGGGGCCCCCAAGGGCCATCTAGTCCAGCCCCTGCAATACAGGGGTTCCCTGTCCCCTTTACAAACAGACAAATAAAACATTTTTATCCATGTAGTTTGCCCTGACTCACCAGCATTCCACCGGCTGCCCAGGCCTCGTAAACTTTTTCTGAAACTCGCCCATAGGCGTGGTCTTGAAGTGAGAAGCTGGGTTTGGACATTGCTGCAGAGAAGGCGCCGCTGGGCACCAACCCTTCCTGCCCTTCGAAGAGGAGGACATCTGGGAGAGTAGGGTTGTTGGATTCCATGGCCTGAGATGAGCAGACAGCATGTTAGTGGCTGAGAAATCTGCAAAGTCCCTGGTTCAAATCCTGACCTTGTTTGGTAGCCTTAGGCAAGCTACCCTCTCTAGGTAGCAGTGCATCATCAGTACAGCGCAGCGCATCATCAGAGATCTACAACCTCTCCTAGACAATGTTCTCTTTCTCAAGCTCTGGGAGGAAGACCTTTCATTGCCTACAGACAGCCACTCAATCTTAAACAACTCCTCACCCGCAATAAAATCACCACCAGACTTAACATGGACACTGGTACCAGAGCCTGCAATAAACCCAGATGCCAACTTTGCTGCCACATACACCCGGACAACACCATCACTGGCCCCAACAACATCCAACATACCATCTCAGGACTATTTAATTGCTCATCTTCTAACATTGTGTATGCCATCAAATGCCAACAGTGCCCTTCAGCTCTCTATATTGGACAAACAGGCCAAACCCTACGCCAAAGGATAAATGGACATAAATCTGACATCAGGAATCACAAGACAGAGAAACCAGTAGGAGAACACTTCAATCTCCCAGGACATTCTATACAACATCTCAAAGTAGCTGTCTTATTACAGAAAAATTTCAGAAACAGACTGGAAAGAGAAGTTGCTGAATTGCAACTCATTACCAAGCTTAAAACCATGGAGAGACCTGGTCTGAATAAAGACATCGGATTCTTATCTCATTATACATGATAAAGCTTTCTTTAGCCATTTCACCCCTTGCTTTTTCCTGCAAGACCAATTGCAGTCGTTAACAGTCATCAACAGGTTTACCACTCCTATCAGCCAATCACCCATTTCCACCACCCTTCTGAGTAATACCCCTCCCCACCCTCTGTCTATATATAAGGGTCTGGTGACTTCTGTTTCAGTGTATCTGAAGAAGTGTGCATGCACACGAAAGCTCATACCTATGACAAACTTAGTTGGTCTCTAAGGTGCTACTGGAAGGAAAGGTGCTACTGGAAGGAATTTCTTATTTTATTTTTTGTTTTGACTATGTCAGGCCAACACGGCTACCTACCTGTAACTACCCTCTCTAGGGTTTCAGTCAGAAAGCAGGGGGGCACTGAGGTTGGTGGGACAGTCTCTGCCCTGACAGACCAGCTTGCACAGCCATGAGCTTTAAGCCTACAAAAAGTTCGCTTAACCACTGGTTTGTTCGCCTTGAAAAGCATGACTGTCCGGTGGAATTTTCTGCAGTGGATTAGCCTGTGCTGAAATTTAAGCTGCGTTATCAATTGATCTCCTGCTCGGGAGTCCTCGCCTCTTCCCCCCCCCCAACCTCTTACCTTGCTCCTGCCTGCTTCAAATATCTCTCTGTGTGCCCCGCTGCCTGTAACCGACCTGCAGACTTGCAGCCAGCCTGCCTCAAGCAAGGTAGTATTTCTTCCGCCTTCTTCTTCTTCCGTACAGGATCCTGGCATCCTGGAACTGCCTTGCCAAGGCCCACCCCCAGGCCTTAAACCAATTAAAAGGGGTCAGGTACACAAATTCACCTGTTCAGGAAGAGCTCAATTGGAGGAGGAGAACTCTTCACCGTGTGGCCCGGAGTGTGTGCCTTTTAAAAGAAAAGAAAACAAGGCGAAATCCTGATCACATTTATTCAGGTTGTGCTCATTGAAAGCACTCCTCGTAATAACACTGGGAACTGTAGTATGCTAAGGTTGCTGGAAATTGCAGTTCTGTGAGGGATTAACTACAGAAGCCGTGTGTTTGAAATGTAATTAAAATGACAAATCCCCTTGAATTTGGTAGTGTTTGCTTCTGAGTAAATAAGGTTGCCAGAAATCTGGGACTGCAGCCCATTCATTTCTATTCAGGGCAGACCTCTTGAAATCAATGGTCCTAAGTTAGGCTTGCCAGGAGCCACATAATATCCCTTCCTGCGCTGCTAAGAAATCAATATTTTAGTGTGGCAGCACCTGCACTTTGAAACTCCCTGCATTTTATTATTTATTCATTTACCACCCTTTATCCGTAGCTCTCAGGATCACAACATAAAACCGCAATATTAAAAAAAAACAGGAAATACATAACAAAAATAAGAACAAAACTGAACAAATAATCCCAGCTCCCAAAGCACATTGAAAAGGGCATAAGATGTCAATCAGCCAAAGGCCTGGCTGAAGAGAAACATTTTTGCCTGGCACCTAGAGGTGTATTATGAAGGTGCCAGGCAAACTTTCCTGGGGGGGAGCATTCGGCAAACGTGGAGCCACTGCAGAAAAGGCCCCGATATCATGTTGTCAACCTATGGCGCTCTCGTGGAGGAGGCACATAAGAAGGGCCTCAGAGGATGATCTCAGGATACCAGCTTGGGCAGATGGCTGTCGAGAGCGTTTCAGGCGGTCTACTCTTGAGTGTGGTTTCACAATCAACCCCTTTCCCCGGGGGGGGGGGCGCTCTGGGAACTGTAGCTCTGAGAGGGGAAGAGGGGGCTTCCTAACAACTCTCATCTTAACAAACTACATTTCCCAAGATTCTCTGGAGAAAGCCATGGCTGTTTAAAGTGGTATGATGCTGGTTTAAATTTATAGTGCAGATGGGGCCTTGGTTGGAAAGGCACCACTCCTACTTTATGCCAGTTTTTGCCAACCTTTTGCTCTCCAGGTGTTTAGAACTACAACTCCCATCAGCCCAATCACATCTGCCCAATTATTTTATCTTAATCTTAAAGTGCAAGGCGCCGTAAAGTGGAAATGTAAAATTGTTGTTGTTAAGTCGTTTAGTCGTGTCTGACTCTTTGTGACCCCATGGAGCAGAGCACGCCAGGCACTCCTGTCTGGCACCGTCCCGCAATTTGAGCAAACTCATGTTAGTGGAAATATAAAATATATACAATACCTCAATATTGTCTACACTGACTGGCACCCTTCCCTTAAAAATTAAAAATTAAAAATTAAAAATTAAAAATTAAGATTCTAGTCCTTATGGAACTTAGCAAATAGGAAACTGCCTTAGTATGACAATTGTGTATATATAGCTGAGTATTGCCATTATTGCCACGTGTGTATCTAATGCTAGTCCTGCTCTGAGTAGACCCATTCAGCCTAAGTCAGTCGTGTACATTAGCTTCAATGGGTCTACTCTGAGGAGGAGCACTGGATCAAACTAGATATCATAGCTGCCAAGTTCTCCCTTTTTTAAAGGGAAATTCCCTTATGCTGAATAGGCTTCCTCGCGAGAAAAGGGAATACTTGGCAGCTATGCTAGATATAGATTTAGATATGGATATATACTGTAGATTACTTTATGTGAATGTATAGCAAAACAAAACAAAAACCAGACTTTTAGAAGACACCTGAAGGCAGCCCTGTTTAGGGAAGCTTTTAATGTTTAATAGATTATTTTATTTTAATATTCTGTTGGAAGCCGCCAACCCAGCCAGATGGGTGGGGTATAAATAATAATAATAATTGTTGTTGTTGTTGTTGTTGTTGTTGTCCGGGAAAGGGAAAACTTGAAAGCCAACGCTTGCCTCCTTCTCATTGGCTCAAATCATATGGCTCTGCCCGCCTTCCTCAAGTTCCCGTTGGTTGAGAAGAGCGCTACACAGGACCTCTTCTCCCCCCCCCGCCCACTTTCGAACGCCCAGACACCGGAGAAGCGTCACCGGGGCTCCCATTGGCCGACCGGGCTCCTTTTCCTCTTCCGCGCCCCGCCCTTTCGAATGTTCCTGTGACACGGCCGCCTGGGCCGACGTTCCCATTGGCCGAGCGGTGGTGGTGGTGGACTTCTCTTGTTTTCATCGCCCCGCCTTTTGGAACGTCCCGACTCCCACGGAGCTTGTGTTGAGTTGGGAGGCGACGGGGCCGGAGGAGGTGAGTTGAGCGTCGCGGAGCAAGGCCGAGAGGGCTGGAGCGGGACTTCGGGGGCTGCCCGGGCAGAGTTTTCCGCTTCCAGAGGCTGGCGAGATACGGGTCTATAGACAGGTCTCTGCCCCTTAGCCTCCTATTTTTGGGGGGTGGTTGATGATGGTAGTTGTGTAAGATTTCTGCATCGCCCCATCTTGCACCGGCCCATTTAGCTCTGTATTGTCTGCTCTGACTGGCAGCGGGCTCTCCAGGGTTTCAGGGAAGGAGCCTTTCCCCCGCTCTACCTGGGTTGGAATTGGGACTTGATGCCAAGCGTACAGAACTATCCCCCTCCCTTAAAAATAATTGTAAGATTCCAGTCCTCATGGTACAAAATAGGAGTATAAGAAGCAGTCTTAATATGGCCATTGGTCTATCTAGCTCAGTATTGTCCAACACGGACTGGCAGCAGTTCTCCAGGGTTTTAGGAAGGGAGCCTTTCCTAGCTGTAACAGAATTGAGCTGGGGATTTAACCTGAGACCTACTGTGTACAAAGTAGCTGCTCTACCGTTGAGCTACAGGCCTTTCTCTTTCAAACATGTACTTTGAAGTAAAGCCTGTTGAATTCAATGGGGCTTACTCCCAGGTATGTGTGTATACACACCAAATTTTAGTCTAAAATTCAATTAATCCTTATAAAGCCTGTACTGTATTCAGTGTTAGCCCTGCTTTGAGTTAGACTCCTTGATATTACTAGACATGACATATGTTTGGTCCATTAATGGCTGTACTCCTTGTGAACTGTCGTTAAGGGTACTGGGTACTGGGAATCACAGCTCCGTAAGGGGTAAACTACAGTTCCCAGGATCATTTTATTCTGGATTGGTTTTATTTGATGTTTTAATGTGTTGTGAATGGCTTTGAGATTTTTTTCCTTTAAAATATAAAGTGGCATAGAAATGAAACGAATAATACCGTAACAATAACAATATTTCGAAAAAATGCACCTAGACATTCTGCTGTGGCAACCATAATCTGGGTTTAAGGTGCCATTTGGCGATTAATATATCTCAGCCACGAAGCATACTGAGATCTTCAGCCTTTCTTGCATCTAGCTCTATCTGACTTTGGGATATACCTGCCGAAATAAGAAGAGATTATAGTGATACCTCGTGTTACGTAGTTAATCCGTTCCAGAGGTTCATTCATAACCGGAAACTGCTTGAAACTGCTTTCGCTAATGGCGCCTCCCGCTGCTGCCACGCCGCCGGAGCGCAATTTCCGCTCGCATCATGGGGCAAAGTTCGCAACAAGGGGCATCTACTTCCGGGTTAGTGGAGCACGTAACCCGAAACATTCGTAACATACGTACGTAACACGAGGTACCACTGTACTAATTTCAATCCGTTAAATTCAGGATTTAGGTCGCACTCATACTGCACATTCAAAGCACTTTGATGCTGCTTTAAGCAGCCATGGCTTCCCCCAAGGAATCCTGGGAGCTGTAGTTTGCTAAAGGTGATGCGAGTTTTTAGGACACCCTCCTTTCCCCTTCATAGAGCTACAGTTTTCAGAGTACTCTGGGAAGAGGGATTGATCAGGAAACCTCTCTGGGAATTGCAAGTACAGTATGGGAAGGAATAGAGATCTCTTAGCAACTCTTAGCACCCTTAAACTACAGCTCCCAGGATTTTTTAGGGGAAACCCTGACCTAAGGGGGCTGAGAGTTGGTAGGAGGACCCCCCCCCCCGGAGCTACAATTCCCAATTTATTTCTCTATTGCATTTATGTCCCACTTTCCTCCCCTCCCCCCAAGGAGTACATGGTTCTCCTCCTCTACTACCCACAACAGCCCTGTGAGGTAGGTTTGGTTGAGAGGCAGTGACGGTCCTAGTGTGCTGCTCTAACCACTGCACCACAATGACTTTTGCTGAAGAAGGATTGATTGTTAAACCACTCTGGGAATTAGTGCTGTGCACCTCTGCCCCACACCTGGCAGAATCTGGCCAAGCATCATGCATGCTGGCTTGTTGGAAAGGATCTGCCCCAGTTTGGATCACGTTTCCATTTATTTGGACTACAGTCCATAAATGCTAAATGCAGTGGCAGGGTTATCTACCGGTATGTGGGGCTCTACGTGGGGCTACCTTTGAAGGTGACCCGGAAACTACAACTAATCCAGAATGCGGCAGCTAGACTGGTGACTGGGAGCGGCCGCCAAGACCATGTAACACCGGTCTTGAAACGACCTCCATTGGCTCCCAGTGTGTTTCTGAGCACAATTCAAAGTGTTGGTGCTGACCTTTAAAGCCCTCAGAGGCCCTGTATACCTGAAGGAGCGTCTCCACCCCCATCGTCCTGCCCGGACACTGAGGTCCAGCTCCGAGGCCCTTCTGGCGGCTCCCTCACTGCGAGAAACCAAGTTACAGGGAACCAGGCAGAGGGCCTTCTCAGTAGTGGCACCCGTCCTGTGGAACGCCTTCCCAGCAGATGTCAATGAGAAAAACAACTACCAGACTTTTAGGAGACATCCGAAGGCAGCCCTGTTTAGGGAAGCTTTTAATGTTTAATAGATTATTGTATTTTAATGTTCTGTTGGAAGCCGCCCAGAGTGGCTGGGGAAACCCAGCCAGATGGGCAGGGTATAAATAATAATAATAATAATAATAATAATAATAATAATAATAATAATAGTAGTAGTAGTTGTTGTTACTTGCTCAGCCAACACGCATGGTCAGGGATGGTGGGAAGTTGTGGTCCAAAACACCTGAATTGTTGGTAAGGTTGGCTTAGACTCGAGGCAGAATTACAGTAACTTTCCCCCTTCCTCTTTTGATGACTGTGGTCTGTGCAGCCAGACAGCTGATAAGAGATGAGGAAAAAGTGAATCTGGCAATTTCAGTATTTGTTTTTCCAATCTTAAATTCACAGCTCTACATTTCCATTTCAGTTTGGGATATTATTTTTTAGGTCCTTATATTAACTCACCAACATTTTAGTTTGAATTATTATTATTTTTGTATAAAATCTTTGCCTGACAATGCACACTTTGCAAGTCATTTCCCTTGATATAATGCTTGTTTGGAATATTGTATTTTTACTAGTAAATGCACTTATTATTATTTACTTAACAGGGTTTGTTTGTTTATTTATGCTATGTTGACAATTTATACACATACCGCTTTATCGCAATTCCCTCTGAAGGGGTACATCAAGTTCAGCAAAGACAATAATGAGCAAGCCTGTTTAAAAACGAACCGTAAAAATCAGAAATGGTTTAAAATCTCTCCTGGAATAAAAAGTTAAGCACCAGAAGTATAACATTTCAATGTGGTGGTTAGTTTGCTGGGCCTAACCTGGGAAAAACCTGGGTTCGAATCCCCACTCGGATCAGGTAGAGATATAAGGAACCAGGGAGGTCCTTGAGGAACCCTGAACCCAAGTTGTTAAGGGCCTTGCAAATTAATGCAATTAATTTATATACTTCTTCATCGTAAACAAAAACTCCTCTAAGTGTTTTCTAGAAAGCAACACATTTTCTTTGGTTTAATGCATTATTTTTCTTATGCAATATTAACAGTGGTGTGTGTGATGCATTGCTGATAGTGAGTGGTGTATAATTATACTCCAAGTAGACCCTCTGGTGCTTATGATTATTAATTGCATTTATATCCTACTTTTTCTTCCAAGGAGCTCAAAGTGGCATGCCTGGCTCCCCCTCTCCTCCTTCAATATGCACAACAACCTTGTGAGGCAGTGACTAGCCTCTCCAAGATTACCCTGTGAGCTTCATGGCCAAGTGGGGATTCGAACCCTGGTCTCCCAGGTCATAATCCCGCACTCTAACCACTACACCACTCTGGCTATCACTGAGCCAGATTCAGCTAACTGGCCTCTCTGGAATTTGATTTACTACCTGCCCTTCACCCTAAGGTCCCAGGGCGGGTCTCCATAATTTAATACTGTATTATTACCGTATTGGCCAGAATATAAGCAGCACCTTTAAAATTAAAGGAAAAAAAAGGGATAATACCCAAATATAAGCCGCTCCCTTAAAATTCCGCAGGCACTCACACCCGTTCCATTTTACCTTATGTCTGTTTCAGCAGCAATATTGTAAAAGCCAATTTTTGTAAGGTCGCAAATTTAAGCCACACTTAAACTTTTCATGGTCGGAATTTAGGGGAAAAAAAGTGAGGCTTATATTCAGGCCAATATGGTATTGTTGCTGCTGCTGCTATTTCATTTCTATGCTGCTTTATATCTTAAAGGAAAACTCTCAAAGTGGTTTTACAACACATTGAAACATCAAACGAAACAATCCAGAATAGAACATTACTGAAGAACGTCCTATATATACCGTACACCCACAAAGCAGCATAATTAACAGGAAAATAAAATGTTGTAAAGATTTCAAAATATTACAAAGGGGTTCAGTTCCAGAATGCACATTTAATACAGCAGAGAATAGAATTTGAGATATTTGAGAAACTTTAAAAGCACTGTATGCAAATATATCTTAGAAGCATTACATACGAACAAGCATATTCTATTGTATGTATGATGTACGATTCACACCCCGGCCAGCACCTCTTTACAGTGGTACCTCGACATCCGAATGACTCGACTTCCGAAGGTTTCGACTTCCGAAGTCGGCAAACCCAGAAGTCTTGTTGTTGCGCGTGTTCCGCACAAGCGCAAAATCGCGCATGCGCAGAACAGGCGCTTTGACAACCGAAGACTTCGACTTATGAAGAGTGCCGCCGAACGGATCGTCTTCATAAGTCGAGGTACCACTGTAATCTTCTACCCTCGGGCAGGAGAAAAAGAAGTATAATCAGTCATACCAACAGGCTGAAAAGCAGTTTCTATCCGTGGGCTATTAGGCTGCTAAACGGAAAATAATATACTGTAGTGCAACTGACTTTTGGGGTTGGTGTGTTGTGTGACAAGCACACAGAGTGCAATGAGATTGAATGTTTGTGGGGGGGGGGTCGGTTAATTTCATTGCACACAGGTTGCACATTGACAATAAAGGTATTTATTATTAGTTTAGTGTGTGCCTTTTTGTACACTTGTCTAGGCTGGATGGAGCACTGCATTGTAAAAAAATCCAGAGAAGGGTTAGTTTGGGAGGCTGGCTGCTTTCTTTATTGACACGGGACTGTTGCATCTGACCTCTGGAAAAGTTCCCTGTTCTCCCCAGTTTGTAGGCAGGAGACTCTCTTTCCGAGACACCGTTTCCCGGGGGAACTGGGTTCCCTGGGGGGGCTCTGCTGTCCTCTTGAACCGGCCAGAGTCCTGGCGCTGTGCAACTTTTGCAGCAGTAGCAGCAGTCAACGCATCTCGGAGTCCGAAAGCTGCTCCCCCCCCCCCCGTTTGGGCAGGAGAAACATTACCGGAATATGTCGGCCTCATGACTCACTTACAGCAACAGAGGCCAGGAAGTTCCCAGAATACGGTTTAGGATCTGCTGATCCATAATCTGCCCTTTCTAGTGCCAGCAAGGGAGACGCTGGAAAAAGATCTCTCTCCCTCCTCCCCCTGTTGTTTGGGTTTTTAGTTTTTAGTACCCCCCCCCCATTGTGGACAGCAGAAGGGGAAAAGGGGAATCCATTTTCTTTCCTGGAATGCCTGTTGATGGTGGGAGATGGCTAATTTTAAAAGCATGGTTTGTTTTTTTACAGAGAGCAACTCTAGAGCTGGGGGGGGTCATCAGTTCAGCTTGACATCTTTTCTTTTTTCCAATTGAATTCCAGTAACAACTAATGAGTTACAGAAAAGAAAACGAAATAAAAATTGTTTTAAGCAGTCACAGCTGCTAATAAGGAAGTGTAGGATACAGCTCAGAGATTTGTAGAGTCGACCAGGGTTCAAATCCCCCAAAGTCGGCCACGTGGCTTGCTTGGGCCAGTCTCTGCCTCTCAGCCCAACCTACCTCACAGGGCTGTTGGGATTAAATGAGGAGCTGGGAGAACCATGTCGGCTACCTTGAGCTCCTCGGAGAAAAAAGGTGGGGAGATAATTGCAATAAGGAAATAAATTTCAACAGGGCTTCTCTGGGCAGGACTTTGTTGAACGTATCTCCATTGTCTTGCGCTGGTTAAGAATCTCAACACAATTCCTCTTGGAGGGCTGTTTTGGTGTAGTGTAGGGGTGTAAGGGACCCAGGTGGCGCTGTGGTTAAACCACTGAGCCTAGGGCTTGCTGATCAGAAGGTTGGCGGTTCGAATCCCTGTGACGGGGTGAGCTCCCGTTGCTTGGTCCCAGCTCCTGCCAACCTAGCAGTTCGAAAGCACGTCAAAATGCAAGTAGATAAATAGGTAAGTATATTTATAAATAGGAAGGTAAACGGCGTTTCCATGTGCTGCTCTGGTTTGCCAGAAGCGGCTTTGTCATGCTGGCCACATGACCTGGAAGCTGTACACCGGCTCTCTCGGCCAATAATGCGAGATGAGCGCGCAACCCCAGAGTCGGTCATGACTGGACCTAATGGTCAGGGGTCCCTTTACCTTTTACCTTTAGGGGTGACTTATTATTTACAGTATTAAGAATTGGATTTGGCAACCGCCCTTCACCCTTAGGTTCCAGGGTGGTTCAGCACGGTTTAAGATACAAACATTGACAACAATTGCAAGGATAGGGTGTACCTTAACAATAGACACCTCAAGTGTCAAGAGGCCATGAAAAAGAGATGCATGTCTTGTGCCCCATGAGTTTTTCATGACCACCCCCTCCCAAAATGGTGTGCACACACACACACGAAACTCGGAAAATTAGAATATCGTCGAAAAGTGCATTTATTTCAGTAATGCAACTTGTTATTTTTTAATTTTCTTTTAATTTTTACAAATGCTTTCTTTTGGAAATTCCATAGTAATAAAACAAATAGTTACAGTAATACAAAAATAAACATCGCTATTACATTTCATATTTACAATTACAACAAATAAAGGCTTGACATATCTTGCTTTGCATGTCATGCATCTATCTCATGTATTGGTTTCACCTTTTAAGTTGCGTAACTGAAATAAATGCACCTTTCGACAATATTCTACCGTAATTTTCTGACTGCCCTGCAACAATGCCATGAGGTCAAATAGTTTTTGTGCCCCTCTAAAATCCTTTCCACTTTTTTCCTTCTTTAAAAAAAATGTCCTGTTGCCTGAACCCCTGGAGAGCTGCTGCCTGTCAGTGGAGACATTACTGAGCTAGATAGAACCATGGCCTGACTTGGTGCAAGGCCGCTTTCCTCAGTGCCTGTGATGCTCCTGGAGTGGGGAGGAAATAAAACTTTGGTTGTCACACCACACAGCTCCTATTTTTAGGACCCACCTTGTTTCTGTGTCGTCAGTTGTTTTAAACCAGTGGTGGGATTACCTAGTGGGGGGGTGCTAAGAGGCAAGGGGGACGCAGAGGGGCAGCTGAAGACTTTGCAAAGCTGGTATCACTGGATCATCAGTTTGGTTGAATTGATTAACAAAATAGTTGTAACTGGCTTTTGAGTACAGTAATTGTGCAAGTAATTGTTCCTGTTTCAAGTTTTATTGTGCTCTTATCTTCCTTAGTGGGTTGTGGAAACCGCTATTCTGAATAATGCTTTTTGTGCAGGGCAGGGAGCGCTGGGGGTGAGTTTATGGAACCAAGGGGGGCAGTGACCCCAAAAAGTTTGAGTGCCCCTGTTTTGAACTGTTTTCACATTGTGTTTTAACTGTTGTGACCCACCCTGGCCCCTTAGGGTGAAGGGTGGATTATTATTATTTATTATTATTATTATTATTATTATTATTATTATTATTATTATTACAACAGCAATGGCTTTCAAAATGAGTGTTTCTGTTCCCTGCTGGTGCCCCTTGAAACTGCTTCCCCCCCTGCCAATGCGTTCAATCCCAGCTCAGTTTGGTTCCTAGCGCCACTTCACTGTCTTTTCTTCCTCCTTGCAGGACGACACCTCCTGAACCCAAATCCCTCGGGGGTGTCCAAAAACCGGCGGGGAATGAAGATGATGGTAGCAGCTTGAGGGATCCCTCCGCTGACTTGCACGGTGGTTAAGCACAAGGGCTTTGTGGGCACAGCCTGGAGTTGGCTCGGAAGCCCTGCACCGGAGCGATGGCCGCCGAGTTGAGGCCCGAGACGCAGCTGGAAGAGATGGTGTGGGAGCCTTACGCCCATGTGGTGGCTCTCCGCTCCGCCACGGGTTTGGAGGTGAAGCTGGGCTCTTTGGCTCTGCTGCTGGTGGTCACCCTCTTGTGTGGGTTCCTTCCTCTGTGGGTCTTCCGGCGGCCGGGAGCCACAACCAGCTCCTCAGGTAACAGGATGGTGAATTAGCCTTTGCGGACTCCTGTTTCAGTAGCGTGTGGGATGTAGGAATGACCCCCCCCCCATGGCTAGTTAAGGCATGGAGAGGTCTTCTTGTAATCCGAGGGCCGCATTTCTTTCTGGGCGACCTTGCAGGGGCCACCTATCAATGGTGGGTGGAGCCAGAGGCAACAGTGTGGGGAGCAGTGAATGCAAATCTTACCTTTGTACAGTAGGCGATTTTCTACACTTTGGGGGCACTGCTGTGCTAACCTTCCTCTTACCCCAGCCAGCCAAACAACATCTGCCTGCCTTTAATAGTAATAATAATAATAATAAAAATATTATTTATATTCCGTCCATCTGGCCGGGCCCCCCAGACACTTGGGCGGCTCCCAACAGAATTAAAAGCACAATAAAACATCAGACATTAAAAACTTCCCTAAACAGGGTTGCCTTCAGATGTCTTCTAAAAATCAGATAGTTGTTTGTTTCCTTGACATCTGATGGGAGGGCGTTCCACAGGGCGGGCGCCACCGCCGAGAAGGCCCTCTGCCTGGTTCCCTGTAACCTCGTTTCTCGCTGGGAGGGAACTGCCAGAAGGCCCTCGGAGCTGGACCTCAGTACTTAAAACCTGTCCACTGCCTCTCAGCTTCTTCCTCAGGCCATACATTGAAAGCGCCATGAAGCCGCTTTAAACAGTCATGGCTTCCCCCAAAGAATTCTGGGAGTTGCAATTTGTTACGGGAGCTGAGCGTTCTAAGGAGCCCGCTGTTCCCCTCCCGGAGCTAAAGT